>NW_013953384.1:123870-126412 GCF_001266775.1 Austrofundulus limnaeus
ATGGTTGATGGATGGATGGATGGATGGATGGATAGATGGATGGATGGATGGATGGATAGATGGATGGATGGATGGATGGATGGATGGATGGATGGATGGATGGATAGATGGATGGATGGCTGGATGGATGGATGCATGGTTGATGGATGGTTGATGGATGGATGGATGGATGAATGGAAGGTGGATGGATGGATGGATAAATTGATGGATGTGTGGATGGATGATGGATGGATGGATGAATGGAAGTTTGATGGATGGATGGATGGATGGATGATGGATGGATGATGTATGGCTGGGTAGATGGTTGATTGATGGATGGATGGATGGATGGATGATGGATGAATGGATGGATGGATGAATGTAAGGTGGATGGATGGATGGATGGATGGATGGATGGATGGATGGATGGTTGGCTGGACGGATGGATGAACAATGGATGGATGGAAGGATGGTTGATGGATGGATGGATGGATGGATGCATGGTTGATGGATGGATGGATGGATGCATGGTTGATGGATGGATGGATGCATGGTTGATGGATGGATGGATGGATGGATGTTTGATGGATGGATGGATGGATGGATGGATGGATGGATGGATGGATGGATATTTTAAAGGTATGAATCTGCAAAGAGCTGCACTCAGAAGCAGATTTAGGAGCTCAACAGACAGTTTCAGTTTCACCTGTTGTTTGCTTTGTTGCTGCTGAACAGGGCTGTAAATCACCAGCTTTATCACCATATGATATTACATCCATATGTTTAGATGACGATTTGATATTTCTCAATATCAGAAAGTCTGTCACGATACGAATTCGATTCAATTCAATTCACGTCTGCGATCGATGTAACGGGATATCATGTACCCAACACGATGACTGTGTTAGATGGACATATGATATTGATTCACATCGAGCACGTAATGACGATACAGATGGATATTTTCATTTTGCCAGTACACAGACCATAAAGACCCTGAACAGATACAGTTCATGAAGTTTTTAAAGTTATAAAATGTAAATAAGAAAAGTAATCACAAGAACAACAAGGACTTTTTGCAGATTGGAGTTAAGATGGAAACTTTGAATCAGATCTTTTTATCCAGAAGTTTCCAGATATTCCTCACAGGTTCTTTGTAGTTTCTCTGGTCTCAGGTCCGGTGGACCTACAGGACCCCTGGCTCTGCGCCTCATTAACGAAGGGGACCCACCAGGGGTGTGTGTGTGTGTGTCTTTAGTTTCCGTGCCCCGGACTGATCCGGCCCGGAGCACGGAAACTGAAAGTGAAACCACTGACGGGTCACTTCCTGTATACAGTAACACATGACTTCCGGTTCCTGTCGGGGTCTTTTAGATCCTGTTTTCTTGTTTCTTCACTGCTTTGTTGCCTTTTTTTTTTTTTAACAGAAAAAGCAAAAATCAAACAAAACCTTTCGTTTCATCAAACATTTTATCCCAAATTCTTGAATTGTTGGGTGAACAGAAACCTGACCTGCAGTGAGACGAAACCAGAGCCTGCAGATCATGGGACGAGACGAGGAAGAGGAGGAGGAGGAGGAGGAGGAGGAGGAGGGTTTGGCTACGTGACAAACGTGGATAAATCACGGAGCGGAGTGATGAATTCATGACGGCACTGAACTCAGCAGGAAGTCTCCTTTCATGTCTCACCATCTCCATCTGTCCCCTCCTCATCCTCAGCCCCTCTTCATCTCTAATTGGCAGCAAGTTCAAGAAGTTAATTCCACCATCTGTGTGGTGGGGAACAAGAAGAAGAGGAGGAGGAGGAAAACTGCGAAGGTGCAGCAGATGATCGTCCAGATTTACGTCAAACTGAACTGTTGAAAGTGCCTTTCTGTTCTGAGAAAAACTGAGAGCATCGAAGCTAAAGTTAGCAAAACCGCAGCTAAAATTTAAATATAGCCAAAAGCTGTTGCTAAAATCAAATGAGCAAAAAGCGAAAAGCCGCGCTGCAGGCTGACTTCCTGTCTCCAGTTTCTCTTCCTGAGCGTTAAAAGTCTGAGCGAGTCTCGGCTCGTCTTCCAGCGTGCCGTTTTCTGAGCTGACTCACCTGGCCGAAGCCTCGACACGCACCTGCAGCACTGAGTAACACACACTCATCAGGTGAGGGGATGATGTCGCCGGTGACTCACCTGTGATGTCACCGGCCTCACCTGGAGAACAGGACGAGGCAGGTCGATTTCTGTTGATATAAAATTAAAACAAAACCAAGAGAAACACATTTAATTCCTGGTTTTATTGTTCAAATATGAATAGATATAAACTCTCAACCTTTTACTAATTTAAACAGGATTTTAAATGTGTTAAACTTTTATTTTCTGAATCTAAGAAGAAGTAAATAAACAAAAAAAATGAAGCAACAAACTAAGAGTTCTGTCAAAATGGAAAAAACAAAAACACAGCAACAAATAACGTATATATAATAATAATTAGAACTTTGCTGAAATTTATACATGCAAACATATACCCGTACATGCATATATACAGCGGGTAAAATAAGTATTGAACACGTCACCATTTTTCTC
>NW_013953384.1:129357-130732 GCF_001266775.1 Austrofundulus limnaeus
CATTTATATATTTCTGCTTTTATTTATAATTATGTCAGTGTCGGTCCTCCGTACTGCAGAACTTGGAAGATAAATCAGTGACTGAATCAGGTGTGTTGGAGCCAAGAAAAACGTAAAACATGTAGGGCTGCGGCCCTCGAGGACCAGGATTGCCCACTCCTGCTCTGGTTGCAGATGGTTGTTTCTAAAACAGATAAAAACAAAAACGTCTTCAGCTGATGTTTTAAATAAAATACATCATTAAAATAATTCGACAGTCAAACATGTTTGACTGAAATCAGCAGCAGTTTCAGTTGTGAACTTTCTGTATTTCATACAAGCAGCTCTGAGCCTGACATCACTTCCTCACCACTGATCCAGTGAAGATGAGCTCGTGCTGGAGGACAACTCATCACTGATGTGTCAGAGTGGAGCTCTGCAGACGTTAGAGCAGAGGGTTCAGAGAGGAAATGTTTTCTACCCATTGGTTAGAAATAACAACAGCTGGGTTCAAAGTGACCCCGCTTCATTTCCAGCTCAGATTTTCTCTTCTGCTCCTAGAATTGATTCAAAATAAGCAACACTCGGAAAGCGAAGCTCAGGTTAAAGTTTAATGGACCCAAAGGGACTCCGAGTCTCAGCAGTTTAACGTTAACTGTCTTCTCCTCCCAGCGGCGGAACTTCAAACACTCTGCAGACATCGCGACCCCCCACCTCGTCGATATACGTTTAATTAGACGACAACGGACCCCCTGCTGAGGCGGAGAGGTTCAGCAGCGGGTCGGCGTTTGATGTTTTCTGACACCGAAGAAGAAAACTTTCTGATTCACAAAGAGAAAGAGTCAAACAAATCCAGCAGTCTGCATTTCCAGAGCCGACTGAGTCCCTGACAGATCTGAACCGGAGGCTATATAAAGTGAAGAAACGTAAGTTTTACACTGAACTGATGGTGTCGGGTATCAGTTTGTGTACCATTTCTCAAAAATCTACTTCCAAAATGCAGATAGAAACACATGAGCCTAATGTGACTCAAACACACAACCTTGTGACCTGGTCAGACGCGCTACCATTGCACTACAGAGTCCAGCTGCCTGGTTGCCAGGTGTGAACTGTACAATGCAACCTGATCAGATGGAGTTTCAGTTCAGACTGTCATGAGTTCCATTTGTCTGCACAGTGAACCTATCCATTGTTGTAATGATGCTTCTTGGCAATAAATCTTACAACAGCACCTGATGGGACCAAAACAAGTGTCGACAACAACAAAATACACTTTTTGACAGAGAAGATCCGACACATTTTTAAAGGGAAACCCGATTAGTTGTAACATTAGACTTTATTTGATAAACATACATTTTAACTAAAGACTGTAAAAATACTGTAGGCTGTTTAGTTT
>NW_013953384.1:131732-133592 GCF_001266775.1 Austrofundulus limnaeus
TCCACGTCATCATTTACCCAGAATGCTTTGTGTGTAAATAAAATGGCCCTGTCCGTGTAATATATTTTTTAATTTTTAGTTTAAAAAGATAAAAACTAAATAGCCTACAGTATTTTTACAGTCTTTATTTTACAGTTAAAATAAATGTTTATTAAATAAAGACTAATGTTACAACTAATCAGGGATCCCTTTCATGTGTACAACCCAAATACTCAGCTCTACAAATGCATGTTCCTTACAAATGTGGCAGCATGAACAGGCTTTCCAATGGTATAAAACTTATTATCAAGAATCATTGTTACAACAAAGAAACAATCTACCAAACACTAATTTACTGACTTTATTTACTAAGTTAGATGACATAAAGTCAGACACATCACCATTTCAACTAAGTCTGTTTTGCACAAATTTAACAAAACAGATAAATGTTTTTTAGTGAACTTCAACTTGACATGAGCCTGACCTGACTCGATCACACAGCTGTTTGATGTGGAGTCAGCTGCGTTACCACTGCACCACAGGGTCTTAGTTTGTCACCTGGCTGCCAGGCATGAACTGTATGATGCAACATGATCCAGTCCTTCATGATGGACTGTTGTTTGAAACCAGGCTGAGGTTTTCTGAGCTTCTTGTCAAAGAATCAGTCGTGAAGCTGAACGGAGCTGCTGCTCAAATACAACTTTTCTGTGGGAATCTTTTGTTGTAAAAAGTTTCTGTTGTCGCTGCTTGTGTTTTCATGAGATTCTGTTTTCACAGGTTTTATTGCCCTGCAGGGCTGTTTCTGTGACTAATCCACCCCACACACACACACACACTTCCCCCAGCCCACACAGAGTTGGCAATCAGCTTTCTTTTATTTTGAAATCCTCCAGCCAGAGAAACCAAACTGCTGTCAGACTCTCTCACTCCTGCTTTCTGCTCTGCAGCTTATTTTAGCTTCTCAAACTCTCCCGGTGGCCCCGAATCCCATGTGCAAGAACCCCCCCCCCCCCCCCCCCCCCTTCCCTCGTTGACCTTTGACCCCGCTGACTGGGAACCGTGCCGTGAAAACAAACAGAAATGAGATCTGGCTTTAACAGGAGACAAGAAGCAGTTTGGGGAAAATGAAAACTCCTGCTGCTGGTTCCTGCTTGAACAGATCTTATTCATGGGAAAACTCATGATCTGTTTGATTGTTCTGATATTCTTATTGTTGGTTTTATCGGACCTGGAGCTGAGGAAAAAGACTAAATTCAGATTAGAGGGACTCAAAGTGAGTTGGTATCTGAAACCTGATTGGTTGTGTCGCAGAGCTTCTAAAGAAAACAGGAAGGGTTTGAGTTTCTGTCATCAGAGTTTCCTCCTGAGGCTCAGTGTGTGTGTGTGTGTGTGTGTGTGTGTGTGTGTGTGGGGGGGGGGGGGGGGGGGGTCAGGGGTTAAGTGTGTGTTGTTTGGATGAGACAACTGTTGTGGCTTCGGGAGACGCAGCTCATTCCCATTCTGACGGTGCTGCGTTAGAATCACCTAAAAAAAAACAAGACTTCGTTTCTTTTTCTCAAAGTTCTGCTGATCTTCAGCTGCTTCCTCTGGATGTGGAGGAGCAGCAGCCAATCAGAGGCTATCAACCCACAGACCCGGTTCCTACAGAACCCCAGAACGCCACACATGGGCTTTCATGCTAATAGCCAAATCACAAGCTTTTAGAAAACAATGATGTCATCGCTCCACCTGTAACCCCTCCCACCAGGGCGTCCTCTTCTTCTTGTGTTTACGTTGCACACTCAGTGTTCTGCTCCACGTTCTGTTTCCTGTTTCTGCTGTGTTTTTTATGGATGATGAGTTTTTAGTTACAACAGGAAGTGCTGATCTGCAACCCCCCCC
>NW_013953384.1:134592-135951 GCF_001266775.1 Austrofundulus limnaeus
GCGTGCGTGCGTGCGTGTGTGTGTGTGTGTGTGTGTGTGTGTGTGTGTGTGTGTGTTCTGCATACTGATGGGCCATCTGTCAGAAAACACAAAGGATTTTCTGCCTGCTGATTGGCCGGCTCCCTGTTGGCGTCTGAAAGAATCAAGACTGCATGAAAACAAACTCTGAGACGAACTGGTTCCTGCAGCTCTCCTTTGACTGGCTGAGTCGTTCAGCAGGAAACAAGTGGAGAACCTAAAGAGCTGCAGGAGAACACGCTGACTCAGCATCTCTGTGTCGGGACTGAAAAACTTTAAAAGTGTTTAACAAAACTAACACTTTAGATAAGCTGGAAGTGTTTCTAAAACAGTAAATAATGCCTGTTTTTACTCAGTAAAACTTCCTCAGCACTTACCCAGTATCAACCTGGTGTGTACCAGCTAAATACCAGGTACTTACAGAGTACTTATCAATACATTTCTGATAAGTAATCAGCTTTGTACCTGATGAGTAAGAGATACATACCAGCTATGTGCCAGAAAATCATCAGGTATGTACTTGGTAAGTACCTTATAAGTACCAAGTGCTGACTCTGTAAGTAACAGATATGTACTTGTTTAATACCTTATAAGTACCCTGTAAGTATCAGGTATATAGTTGGTAAATACCTTATAAGTACCACATTAAGACCCTGTAAGTATCAGATATGTACTTGGTAAGTACCTTATAATTACCAAATACTGACCCTGTAAGCATCAAGTATGTACTTGGTGAGTACTTTATAAGTACCACATAAAGACCCTGTAAGGATCAGGTATGTACTTGGTAAATACTTTGTAAGTACTACATAGGGACCCTGTAAGTATCAGGTATGTACTTGGTGAGTACCTTAAAAGTACCAAATAAAGACCCTGTAAGTATCAGGTATGTATAAGTACTTTATGAGTACTACATAAGGACCCTGTAAGGATCAGGTATGTACTTGGTAAGTACTTTATGAGTACTACATAAGGACCCTGTAAGGATCATGTATGTACTTGGCAAGTACTTTATGAGTACTACATAAGGACCCTGTAAGGACCAGGTATGTACTTGGTAAGTACTTTATAAGTACTACATAATGACCCTGTAAGGATCAGGTATGTACTTGGTGAGTAACTTATATGTACCACATAAGGACCCTGTAAGTATCAGGTACTTTATATATACTTGGTAAGTACTTTATATGTACCACATAAGGACCCTGTAAGTATCAGGTACTTTATATATACTTGGTAAGTACTTTATATGTACCACATAAGGACCCTGTAAGGATCAGGTACTTTATATATACTTGGTAAGTACTTTATATGTACCACATAAGGACCCTGTAAGGATCA
>NW_013953385.1:0-752 GCF_001266775.1 Austrofundulus limnaeus
CCTCTTATCTGTAGCAGGGTTGCAGAGGCATCAGGTCCAGGAGAGAAACTCAGACATCCCTCTTCCCAGCAACACTTTCCAGCTCGTTCTGGGGGACCACGAGGTGCTCCCAGGCCAGAGAGGATACATAATCCCTCCATAGAGTCCTGGGTCATCCCCCGGGGCCTCCTACCAGTGGGGCATGCCCGGAACACCTCTAAAGGGAGGTGTCCAGGAGGCAGCCTAATCAGATCAGATCACCTCAACTGACTCCATCTGATGTGGAGGAGCAGCGGCTCTTCTTCGAGCTCTTATCCCTGTCTCTAAGACTGAGCCCGGCCCCCTACGAAGGAAGCTCATTTTGGATGCTTGTATCTGGGATCGTGTTCTTTTTGTCATGATCCAAGCCTCATGACCACAGGTGAGGGTTGGAACATAGACAGACCAGTATATCGAGAGCCTAGCCTTTTGTCAGCTCTTTCTTCACCATGACTGGCCGATGCAACAGTGAAGTGATTCAACGCAACCTGCTGACTTCCTTAGATTGATTGATTTTTATAAAGTGCCCCGAGACAACATTTGTTGTGACTTGACACTATTCAAATAAAATGAACTGAATTACTGAGGATGATGCCCCAGTCGATCCATCTCCCACTCCATCCTGCCTCGTGAACAAGACACCCAGAGATGTTTAAACTCCTCCACTTGAAGCAGTGACTCTTCTCCCGACCCGGAGAGGGCATTCCACCCATTTCGGGTCAAGAACCATGGCC
>NW_013953385.1:1980-3692 GCF_001266775.1 Austrofundulus limnaeus
AAATAAACTAATATTTGGTTTCGTTTTCTACTGAAGTGACACGAAAAAAGAAAGAAAACAAAAGAATAGCTGAGCTCAACTTTTTTTCAAAATGTATAACATCTACATATAATTAATAGCCTGCAGGCTGTAAATTACCATCAAGAACTAGAAAACTTCTGAAGACATTTTGAATGGTGCCAAAGGCAGCCTGAAATTCCACCATAAATAAACTTTCATCTTTAAAGTACAATTTGATATTTACTTTTATAGTAAACAAAGCTGATAGAAGGTCGAATGTGTTGATATATAAACTGTATAAGAAGCATAAAGACAATCAAGGTAAAAAAAAATTATGCTGAAGCCGCTGTAAGTGACTTATTAGGGTCACCATATTAACCACTCACTCACTCCCAAAAAAGCAAACATTTTAACATAGGCAAAAAAAGAGGCAGACACAATAGAAGGTTACAAATTAACTCTCAGTCACTGAGCAAAAACTACATTTTTCATTGCAAAGTTTCTTAACAGTAAAAAAAAAAACGAACTTGATGAGCTCTAAACAGGCTTGTTTTTTTTTTCTTTCCACTCATTTCATCAAAATCCCATTGTTGTGGTATTTATCCATTTATTTTTCAGGTGAGGGGACAGATGTTGGGTGTGTGGTCCTGTGTTTTGTTGGTGTATATTTAATATACTTCTAATCGCTATTTCAATCTTTCTATCTTTCTAATTACTTCTCTCTGTGTTTTTCTCTCTGTTTCTACAGTATTTTCTCTTCACTTATAAAAAGTCACTGATGATGAAGAAATGAATAAACTAAATAAACTAATATTTGGTTTCGTGTTCTACTGAAGTGACACAAAAAAAAAAGGAAAAAAAAGAGACAACACACCACACACTGACAGTGGACAGAAAGAAGACCGGGACAGGAAGAAGACAGAGTGAGGACAAAACACACATAGGACAGAGTGACGACAGATGAGAGAAAGAGGACAGAGTGAGAACAGAGGACAACTAATCTCTGTGAAGCCCTCTGTAAAGGGAACAGCCTAAAGAAGAAGACACTTTGTCTCCTAAGACAACAGTGGAGTAATCCTGGCTGCTGATTGGCTCAGACTTATTAGGATCTTTTTTTAAACAAAAACAATTAATACAGTTTGATGCTGTGATATTTCTCTGCTTTATCATTTAAACCATCTTCTTTCTTCCAACAACAGGAGGCTACAGATGTAGAGTCTCTCTAAGAAACACATAAATTAAACACGATAAATATAATTTATATAAACATGAAACATATTGTTCCAAACAGAACTCAACATGCTGAATATAAACCATCACATGGTTTGTTTCAGATTTTCCTCCAGTGCCGGCTGATCTTTTCCTCGATATAAAAAATCCAGACCTTCCCCCTGCCTTCTCCTCACGCTTCAGCCATCCCATCCCAGCCCCCACCTCCCATCACTCCCCCTCCCTCCTCCCGCTTCCCCCAGTGGCTGGTTACCATGGAGGCTGATTGGTAGGATCTCTGTCTGTGCTGCATCCGAACCTGAAGAAAACAGGAGCATCTAAACCACCCCCCACAAAAAAAACCCACAAAAAAAAAAATATATATATATATATATAGTCTGAAGAATAATCATTCAAAATTCAGGAGACAGAAAGATTGGATCCAGTACCAAGTGACTGGAATACAAATATCAAGATATTCAGATAAGGGAAATTAAACTACC
>NW_013953385.1:6822-8353 GCF_001266775.1 Austrofundulus limnaeus
TTGTAGATGAGTGTAAACTACAGAGTCCTGACTTGTAGATGAGTGTAAACTACAGAGTCCTGACCTGACGATGCAGCTCCTCTGTGCTAAAGAAGAACCCATCCAGAGGACCTACTTATTTATTTTTCTTTTTGATTTTTTCTACCTGGATTACTGAGATGCATCAGGACATATTGTTAAACCTTTAAATTAAATGTTTTTGTCATTTTATTTAGTATGAAAAACTAATAATAGAACAATGTAGGCCTATACGTAACTGTTCTTATCCAGATGAGTATTACTGAGTGTTTATCAGACTTACTGTCTGGATAAAGGAAAGAATAAAGACATTTATCTATACACACAGAAATAATAATTAGCCCTCTCTGTTGACGTGTCTTCAATTTAAAATGCAAATCAGCTTCACAGAAACAAAAGATGACGCCACATTAGCACTCCAAATTCTACTTCTGTTGTTTTCTCTTTCCAACCCCCCGCATTTCAGCATCAGCACCACCCGCTCCATCCCTCCATGATCTCGTAGGGGCTTGCTTCACCTCTGTCATGCTCCAGCGCTTCCATCCGGCAGCGGCGCCGAGCTAACAAGTCTTTGTGAGGAGAGAGGGGGAGAGGAGGAGGAGAGGAAGGAGGGGGTTGCAGGAGCGGGAGGAGAATCAGACGGTGAGAGAGCTGACAGCATGAGGGTGCAGAGGGAGCGGGCAGAGGAGGAGGTCGGGGCTGCACAATAGTGTGTCCAGAAGCATCATGTCGCCGCCACGCCAGGGGATGCTCTGCCACCGCCGCCGCCGCCGCTGCTGCTGCTGCTGCTGGTGAAGCACCGCGTGATGCAGGGGAGCGAGTCCCGAGGACCTCCTGGAAACCAAAGGCGAGCCGAGGAAACAGGTCTGTGGTTGCGTTCGACACCGGGAGCTTTAATTACGTCACACGGTGGCGCTGGCTCACATTTGTCAATAAGAAGTCCCATGTCAGGGCTCAGGATGAGGATATGAATGAAGAGTGGGAGGATGCTCGTGCACACGGACATGTGAGCAGGTTCCTGTGGTCCAGATCAGCATCTGACAGAACGTCCACGTTCATCACACCATGCTTCTATTATTTCTTCTTTAGGAAAATGAGCTGAATGATGGATCTGAGAGACAAGACGAGGGGAAATGAGAAATTGACTTTAAAAAGAAACGAGCAGAGACGAGCAGAAGATAAACTGTGGAGAGGTACAGGACAAAGACAGAGAGAAACCTCTGCTGCGTGTGATGTAATCCTCAACCATTCCAAACCTCCTCCAGGCTCCTCTGCTTTTAACTTTACTCATTAACAAAGTTGACGAGGCTTCATGCACAATGAACTCACACTCACCCATCACATTTAGTCAGAGGTAGTGAGCGATCAACATGAAAACATATGTATGGTCATTGTMATCACGTCATATAGTAGATTTTTATTTATTATTATCAGTGTGCATTGCCAATGCAATGCACACTATTGTGATTCGTTTCCCATCCAAGTCATCTCAACTTTGCCATGCTTCTCCTCC
>NW_013953385.1:9076-15975 GCF_001266775.1 Austrofundulus limnaeus
ATTACAATTATTATTATTGTTGTTGTTGTTGTATTTTTAGGCACCACACACTTAGCAAGGTCACTCAACACCTAATGGCGTGTCTCCATTTCCACCAAATAATTATAAGGTTTGGTTCTATGTATAAAGCTTTCAGAGAGCTGGCTCGTGTAGAACGGCTCTTTCAGCTCCCAAACAGCCTTTAGCTTATTATCGTCTGTAGCCTGAATGCTCTGTGTTGATACATTTTGTGTGTTGATAATCTTGTGCATTTGTTCTTTTACAAAAGCAGGCACTCTTACCTTTGTTCTATTTTAAACAAAACTTTTATTTTTTATTTAATGGATTGAGTAAGCTGGGCCCTTGAGGGGACAGACCCATGCTCCACCTGAATGTCACGTCTAACCACTCTCTGTTTTTATAAAACAGTATCATCCTTTCAGGGGTGGGCAGTTGTCCTCAAGAGTCACTATTGTTTATGCTTYACTTGTTTCTCTGCTCCAGCACCTGATTCAGTGACTGAATTACCTCTTCAAGTTCTGCAGAAGCTAATTAATCACGTATTCATTCAAATCAGTTAGAGCAGAGAAACAAGTGAAACTTGCAGGATAATAACCCTGGAGGAAGTTTGCCCACATCTGTRCTTTATCCTCGCATGTGATTGTTCATAAGGCCAGCTAAAAGAAGAAAAAAGAAAAAAAAAACACTGAGGAGMCGCCTCTCACTTGATAGGAGTCRGCTTTTCTGATTCACTACAAAGAATGATTCGACTCTAAGAGCTGATGCTTTTGAGCATGACACGTCACTATTCTCAGGATGATGATGGGTCATCATTGAGACTAAAACACAAAGAGTTGAGGCTTAAAAGCTATAATGTGTGACAATAAGATTCAATTTTGCATTTTTTTCTGTGTTATACTGCACAATATATGGGTTGAAATGAAACAAACATGACGTCCGGAGCTAACGCTATATGACTCCAAGTTAATATTATTAGCTGTGGAGCTAACACCATTTATACATTAGCTCAGGGGCTTAGAACACATGAACCAATATTAGCTGTGGAGCTAATACTATACTTATTAGTTCTAAAACTAAAAGTCTAAGGTTTAATTTTTATAAAGCAGCGATGTTGTCTCCATCATCATTTTCAGTTTCAGGATGAGTCTTTTCTACATTCTCCTCTGTCAACGGTTACAGTTTTATTGAAAAGGTCTGAACATCAGACATTGTCCAAAATTAACCGTCAAGCTGGATGGAGTTCACACCAGAGCAGATGATGCCATTGTTTACCCAGAATGCTTTGAGGCAGAAACAACCTAGCAATGTACATATGAGAATATTTGACTTTAATTTGTTGAAACTAAACAGTCATGTGACTATGTCCGCTTATTGTCGAAATAGTTTGATAATAAGAAGAGTTAGTGTTACAACTAGGCAGAGATCCCTTTAAAACGCCAACAAGGACTCTGTTTCAAAAATTGTTGCACAAATTTTAGAAAAATATTCAAATACCTTTCAACTTGGCCCTGCAAGTTGAAAGGAATTTAAAAACCCTCTCAAATGTATGGATACTGCCTTGTAAAGGCCATTTCAGTTTGTTTCCAACAGTCCAAAGAGATTTTAATGTAAATTTTATGTAMAAAAAACAATTACGTAAAATAGATGTTTTCACATTTCAACTACAAATTTTAAATCTGAATGTGTCACACTGTCTCAGCATGCTAACTTTATGGTGTGTGTGCACCGTGTGTTACCTAAATGCACAAATGGACAGTACTACTACAAGTAACAGTATGGTAGCCAGTAATATATATGTATATATATTTTAATTTTTGTTAAAAAAAAATCTAAATGTAGGACATGTTCAGCTAAAAGTAGCAAACGTTATACAGAAGCTACGTTTAAGGAGGGAAACATTAGTCAGAAGTAGCAAAATGGTAGATACAGCTAACTGAAAACTAAAAGCAGTAAAAGTTAAAGGCAGCCAAACTTGATACTTTTTTAAAACTTATTTATTAATCTTTGTTTACCCAGGTAAACTGTTTGAGAACCACTTGACACAGATTTTTGTTTCTTTTTTAACTCCTCAGACACGGACCTGTGCGTCAGGCACAGTGTGATGTTTGCCTCTGAGAGAGGATGTGTTATGTCACTCTGGAAAATAAAGAGAGAAGAAAGAAAGAACAAAAAAAAGATATCTGATCCAACTTTATTCTTTCAAGTTCATCGCTGTTATTGCATCCCTCCTTAACACTATCGCTACTTTTAGATAGCCTGATTCTACAATGAGTTAGCTGTTTTCCACTTGTATTAGCCTTTTGCTACATTTAGCTTTTAGCTAGAAGTTTGTTAATTTTTGATTGTAACCGGCCTGTTGCTATTTTTTGCGAGAGATGGTCTATAGTTGCTTGTAGTTTTTAACTAGACTTTATATTTAAATTTTAGTAGAATTTTGTTAATTTTTGCTCCTAGTCTGTTGCTGCTTTAAACAAGTATTTTACTACTTTAAGCTGAACTTTTTGTACTTGTAGTTTTTAACAGGCTTTTTGCTACATTAAGCATTTAGCTAAACTGTTAATTTTTACTTTTAGTGAGCCTTCTGCTTCTTTGAACTTTATTTTTTGTACACATGGTTTTTACTTTCATTTACTTTTAACTAGCGTATTGTTACTTGTAGTTTCTAACTAGCATTAAGCTACATTAGTTTTTTAACCTTTTTAACCTAACAACTCAGTTTCAGCTTCTTTCGCAAATTCCAGCAAAGTCATTCAACAATCAGTGTTTGAAATATGCTGTCATTTTGTTAAAGGTTGTTGAACATAGAAGAACAAAGGGATGAACCCCCTAAGAAATCTGACTTTTTATGTTATGTTTAGAACAACTGTGTGTAAAAACGTTTTAACCAGCAAAGTCTTCCTGGTGTCTGTTGCTCAGGTGTTACCAGCGGACAGAGCCTCATGATGAGTGGGATCCTGAAGAGAAAGCTTGAGGAGGGCCCCTCTTATCTGTCCCTGCAGGGTTCAGACGATGACGAGGTTTCCTGCAGCGACAGCGGCAACAGCAGCGACAGTCTGAACCACTCAGTCCCCTCAGGCATTCTGGATTGTAAGGTTCCACTCCTGAACCCTRAGAACACAATGAGAGACCTTCCTCTGACTGRCATCAAATTAAATACTGACACTATAATATACAGCAGGTAAAATAAGTATTGAACACRTCACCATTTTTCTCAGTAAATATATTACTAGAGGTGCWAATGACATGAAATTTTCACCAGATGTTGGTAACAACCCAAGTGATCCATACATACAAAGAAATCAAACCATAAATGTCCAGAAATGAAGTTATTTGTAATAATGTGGAATGRCACAGGGAAAAAGTATTGAACACATGAAGAAAGGGAGGTGTAAAAAGACATGGAAAGACAAGACACCAGCTGAACTCTCTCAGTAATTAGAAAGCAAGCCTGCCCCTTGTCAGTGCAAGTTAATATCAGCTGGTTCAGTCCCAAATGATGGCCAGGTATCACACAAGAACCATCTGATGATGGGTAAAAATAAAGAGCTCTCTCAAGACCTTCACAACCTTATTGTTGCAAAGCATAATGATGGCATCGGTTACAGAAGAATGTCTAAACTTCTGAAGGTTCCAGTGAGCACTGTTGGGGCCATAATTCAGAAGTGGAAAGAACATTATTTCACCATAAACCGACCACGACCAGGTGCTCCTCACAAGATTTCTGACAGAGGAGTGAAAAGAATTATCAGAAGAGTTGTCCAAGAGCCAAGGACCACTTGTGGAGAGCTTCAGAAAGACCTGGAATTAGCAGGTACGATTGTTTCAAAGAAAACAATAAGTAATGCACTGAACCACCATGGCCTGTATGCACGCTCACTACGCAAGACTCCACTGCTGAAGAAACAGCATGTTGAAGCTCCTTTAAAGTTTGCTGCACAACATTTAGACAAGCCTGTGAAACACTGGGAGAATATAGTCTGGTCAGATGAGACCAACATTGAACTGTTTGGATGCCAGAATACACATCCTGTTTGGAGGTCAAATGGCACTGCACATCAGCCCAAAAACACCATACCAACAGTGAAGTTTGGAGGTGGGAACATCATGGTGTGGGGCTGTTTTTCAGCATATGGTACTGGAAAACTTCAAATAATTGAAGGAAGGATGAGTGGAAAAATGTACAGAGACATTCTTGATAAAAATCTGCTTCCATCTACCAGGATGATGAAGATGAAACGTGGCTGGACATTTCAGCAAGACAATGAGCCCAAACACAAAGCCAAGGAAACTCTCAGTTGGTTTCAGAGAAAGAAACTAAAGCTGCTGGAATGGCCCAGCCAATCACCTGACCYGAATCCAACAGAAAATCTATGGAAAGAACTAAAGATCAGAGTTCATAGAAGAGGTCCAYGAAACCTTCAAGATTTGAAGACTGTTTGTGGAAGAATGGGCCAAAATCACACCTGAGCAATGCATGCCACTAGTTTCTCCATACAGGAGGCGTCTTGAAGCTGTCATTGACAACAAAGGCTTTTGTACAAAGTATTAGATAAATTTCAGTAAGTGTGTTCAATACTTTTTCCCTGTGCCATTCCACATTATTACAAATAACTTCATTTCTGGACATTTATGGTTTGATTTCTTTGTATGTATGGATCACTTGGGTTGTTACCRACATCTGGTGAAAATTTCATGTCATTAGCACCTCTAGTAATATATTTACTGAGAAAAATGTTGACGTGTTCAATACTTATTTTACCTGCTGTATATTCCTTTTATTGTCCTAAAATACCATCCATCTTATCACAAGTAATTTTACCACAGAWGCTTGCAATTTTAGTTATTGATGATCCTCTTTAATACTAATCTCACCTTTAACAGGGTCGAAACAGGAAAATAAATTAGAACATGACTCACATCTGGGTTTGTTTTCTCCTTCAAATCAGCTWTTTTGATACATTTTTGTTAACAGGTTGGAAAACAATCAATATTGCCTCGCAGAGTAAACTTTATCTCTCTGCTGATTGCACATCTCCGTACAAAGACCTATTGAAAAAAACAAATGTGACTATATTCCTGTAATGTCTGTGAAATTACCCTCCTTTCAGTCTGGTTAATTGGATGAGCGCTAGATGCTTTTAGCAACAACACAGTGTTAAACCCATTGTTCACAGTTCAGTGTGTTCCTGAAAAGCTTTCTGGTGAAAGTCGTCATTTTGGCAACTTTAAATTTGTCTCCAATGTGCAATGAGCTCAGAGTTTTCATTGACAGCCAGTCCACTGTATACGTATAATACTGGACCAGTTCAAAAAGAAGTTGCATAAAAAGTAAATAAATGCTGAATGCAATGATTTGCACATCTAAATCAATATTATTTATTATGTATTTTTAGCAATTATTATGGTTTTGTGATATTTGTGGATTGCTGTACAGCACTAAGGTGCAGATGTTTTTTAAAGCGCTTTATAAACAAAGTTGACATTGACAAAAGTATATTCACAACAAAAGGTAATAGCCATATCAAATGATGAATGTTACTATTAAAAATAAATTAATTAAGGTAGTTTTAAATTCAATGGCAGCAACACATCTCAAACAGGTCTCGTGGACACTGCTAATCAAAAAATGAACTCTTTTTCTCTAATTCATAGTCAAAATAAAAATATAACTTCACTATCTCAAAATTTGCAAACTAAAAATATAGCTTTGCTAACGTTAAACCACTAAATATGTAAATAAATAAAAAACTAGCCGAACCTAACGCAACACAAGTAAAGATTAGTGGAAGCTAACAGCTAGCTCTTAACCGCTAATACAACTGTCACTCAGGCTGCGTCACACGTCTTTGCCTCCTTGGAGCTGAAGACTGGAGGGACTGACAGAAACCTGTTGATGTTAGCTTGTTAGTTAGCTGTTAATGGACCTAATTTAGCAAAAGCTAACTGGTCAGCTAACAGTCTTCAAAGTTTGAGAAAAAGCTGATTTGCTAAATGAAAAGTTAGTTCTACAACTATTTGATTAGCAAAACCATGCCAAACACTGATTGATTGTAAACACAGTTCACTGTGCCACGTATGCTACTTAAAGCTTTGTCTGGCAAAGAAGAAACCATTTGAGAACACCATACAGAAACATTGTCTTCTCTGGACCAAAGCTTGTTTTATTTTTTTATTATTATTATTTTTATTTCATTTTATTTTATTTTTTGTCAAAAACTGAAATTCTTTTTGGAAACCATCTTCTGTACTACAGAGAACCATCCGACGTGTTCAGTTCTCAGCCAAAAAGTAGCCTCTCTGATGGTATGGGGGTGCATTGAAACATACAGCATGAGCAGCAAACACATTGGGAGTATTTTATATGTGTTACTGCCAAAAAATTAAGAAATACTAATTTTTTTTTTAAAAAAAGTTCTAAATATAAATGGTTTAAACATTTGATAAGTTTACAATGTTACATTTTGAATGTTATGTGAATACTTATGTTGTACTAGCCTGGTAAAAACCAGACCCTTGTCCTTCACTTTGCTTCGTACGAGGGTCTGGACTCTCAGCTATAGAGAAGTGATTCTTGCTGGGGGCGTGGCCTCTGCTGAAGTTTAGAATGATTGGATCGGTTGACCGTGACGTATGCGTGCCAGCTCCGCTGTGAAGGAGGCTAAGCTAAGAAGCTAACCAGAAATCGCGTGCATTTTAAACAACCCTACTGAGAGGAGAGAAGTACCGAGCCGAACGACAACTGTAATTGAAAGCTGCTGACAGATAAATTTATTATGACCCCGCACGTGAAGCGTAAGCTGGAGTCATATTGTTTTCGTACCGTTTATTTCAGTGATTTTTGGTCAACCGTAGCACAAAAACGGCTGCACCGGTCAACATGAAATTTTGCAGGACTGTAG
>NW_013953385.1:16440-19785 GCF_001266775.1 Austrofundulus limnaeus
GAGTAAAGACTTATGAGTTCTGGTGCATTTGTGCGTGCGGGGGTCATTATGTTACCGCTATGCGGTGTCTAGTTTTAATTTGAAGCCTTATCAACACAGACTGGCTTCATTCACTTTCTCCACTGCCGTATGCTAACTAGCAGACACTGCGCAGAAAATTGACGTAGTTCAAAACTCCGCCTTCTGATCGCTGATTGGCCCAGGTAAAATAAACCACAAGCAGACACAATCGACGTTCTGTTCTCTGATTGGCCCGCACGAAATGCTCCTGAAGAAATCCTTGCCTATGGGAGAAGTCCCAGATGGAGCTGTGAAGTGAGTTGAGCAGAACTGTGTAGGAAGGCAAGGGCCAGGCTAATGTTGTACACAAAGTGGGCCGTTATTTAAATGTTAGATGTTGAGTCGTTTTATTGTGGGCACAGTTGCTTCAGTTATTTTATCTATCTTATTGTGAAATTCTTGTGATTTCTTTTTGTAAATTAGTGACTCAAAGAGCTTAACTTGTAGCTAACCCCTGTTTCTGATAGCATTTAGGCTACATGCTAACGCTAGCTTCTTTTTAAAAAAGCCGAATGCAGATTTAATCATAATTCCCACTTCTTCTACCCTCTCAGCCTCCACACAGCAGCCCTCGAAGCGACTGCGGAGCCGCAACGTGCACTTTGAGAGCGTGACGGTATACTACTTTTCCCGGCGGCAGGGCTTCACCACCGTGCCCACGCAGGGGGGCAGCACCCTGGGGATGTCGCCACGTCACAGTGGTGTGAGGCGCTTCACTCTCAGAGAGTTCGCCATGGAGCAGAAACGAAGTCATCGGAACATGCTGAGGGATCATCTCAAAGAGGAGAAACTCAACGCCATAAAACTCAAAGTCAGTGGAAAGACAAAAGCTAATGTTCTCTGCAGTGTTTTTGTCTAAATGAAAGTATTTTTGGTAGTTTTACTTCTTCCATTTTTATTTTTTCTAGCTGACGAAAAACGGGACCGCGTCATCGATAGAGGCGGACGGTCTCACCCTCGACGACATCTCAGAGGATGACTTGGACGTGGACAACACGGAGGTGGACGATTACTTCTTCCTTCAGCCTCTGACCACCAGGAGGCGCCGTGCACTCCTTCGTGCCTCGGGGGTCCGGCGCATTGACGTGGAGGAGAAGCACGAGCTGCGTGCCCTGCGCATGTCCAGAGAGGAGTGTGGGTGTCGCTGCAGGGGGACATGTGACCCAGAGACCTGTGCTTGCAGCCTGGCCGGCATTAAGTGCCAGGTAAATGGAGCTGTGGTGAGGCCCAACTATAATACTACAGTGTTGTTCATGTCTGTCTGTGTAGTAGAAACTAAAATTTACTATCTTTGTCAAAGGACGTTAGCATAGTTTAGCTCATTAATCGTGTCAAACAATCAGAAACTTTGTGTACATGCGCAGCTCAGACCCAGGTGAAATGGGAAGACTGCCCACTGCTGCAATGCTTCCAAGTCAGCAGTGATGGTAGTCATAGGGCTGAGTTGGCGTGTAGTTTAGGATGCAGCGCTTCACACAACCATACCACTGCTACTCCACTAGTTCCACAATGCCAGCTTCGTGTGTTTAAAGAATCATCAGCTTGTGAACAACCAAACACAGATAAAATGGAGGATTACCTCTATGGACATGTTKAACAGGCACTGGTCAAGTTTTATGACTATTTAATTGATACAAGTGAGGAAATATCTCCTTTCCTGGTTGAAGTTTGTGGTTTAAGATGTGATGATTCCATAAATTTGTTCCTAAAAACCATTGGTGGGCAAAGCGAACCAAAAAGTAGGTTTGCTAACTGAATAAACAGCAAACTAAAWGCATAGCTTTATTAAAGCTAAACTACTAAACATGGATTCAAACATTCATTTAGTTCTGCTATTAGCYGTTTGATGATTAGCATGCCCACCACTGCTAAAACCAATGCATTTGGCTCTTCTTCTGCCCCAAACAACTCTGTCCATATGTGAGATATCTTTAATTCAGATGTCCTCAATGTTTTGTACCTTTTTCTCAGCAGATTTTACTTTCCAGGTTAATCCTGTAAAATTGACATGCTAGTGCAGGGTTGTCAAACTCAGGTCCTCGAAGGCCACTTTCCTATGTTTACCTTGTTTCTCTGCTCAAACACACCTGATTCAATTACTTCTTCAAATTCTGTAGAAGAAGCCTGTTAATCATCCATTCATGCAAATCAGGTGTGTTTGAGCAGGGAAACAAGAAAACATGCTGGACAGTGGCGTTTGAGGACCAGAGTTGGACACCTGTGCACTAGAGGGATCCCAGCAGTGCTGCGTTAGGGTTCCACTAATCAGCTAATAGTGAGCCCAACTTTTCATCAGGTGGATTAGATTTTTCACTAACTTTGAAAACTGTTAGAGGTCTAATTAGCTTCCACTAAATGGGATTTTGCCAACTACAAGTCTGCGAACAGCTAACTAACAAGCTAACATSAACAGGTTTATGTCAGTCCAACCAGTCAWCTGGAAGTAGATGAAGACATGACGCAGACTGGCTGACAGTCAGCTTAGCAGTTAGTCATTAGCTGTTTGCGTTAGCTGATACAATTTTTTACATGTTTAGCTGTTTAGCACTAGCTTCTGCCTTTTTTTTTTTTTTTTACAATTAGCAGTTATGTGTTTAGTTAGCAGATTATGAGTTAGCAAAACTAAGCCCACCAAGGCTAAGGCTGTGGTCAATTTTCTGACATAAATGTGAACACAAGAAGTTGATTGGCTTTTGTGGCCTTCATTATAAAAATGAAAAGAAAAATGGAATCCTAAAGGAAATGAGAAATAGAGGAATAACAAAACTAAATGCTACAGTGGACTGTGGGTCCAGCAGAGATCATTCTTATTGTGAACTCTCACAAGTATAATGATCTTTGTGTTTACACAAATTTGCCAAAGTGCTTTTGACATCTGTATTGACAACAGTTTCTTTCAAAAAACTAAATAAACTTACGATAGAAAAGTGTCTACAATTCAGCTTATCGACAAATGTATCTTATGGCGAAGTAACACAGCTAAACCACTGCACTGTGGTTAAAACCAATGGAGCGGCTACAACACTTACATATAGGTGTTGAGCTGATGTAGTTACATGACTAGTGTTTTAAAACTAGCCTGATTGGAGGTCCCCATTTACCTACCTACCAACCAAAACTAGCCTTGCTAACATTAGCTGTAGCGTTTTAACAAAAGTCCTTGTGACTGTTGGTAAATATAAGTTGTGGCTCTTAAAAAGGCAATATTATGTGTTTTTCAGACACACATTTAAATACTATACCATAATAAAGTATCTATGCCACCTTTAGCTGTTATTAAATGCT
>NW_013953385.1:20210-22260 GCF_001266775.1 Austrofundulus limnaeus
GGCTTTGGGCATGTTTTTTATGAAAGTATAACATTATATAAAACTAAAAAAAGTTGATTTTACATGATATTGCCCCTTTAAAGGCTAGTTAAAATAAAAGTATAATAAGTGAAAAAAAATTAATCAATTAGCCTAACTGATGTGTTATTCAGTAAAATAGTGAATGCCTTCTTAAGTAAATGTTGTGCTGTATGAGCTCGCTAAGCTAGCTTTCAAAGTTTTTCTAATGTGTTAAATAACGTTAGAAATTTTTTAATTAAATATTTATACTACACAAAATTGCTATAAATTTAGCCCCTTTTTAAACCATATTTTATACAACTGAGGCTGAAACGATGACAAAGCAGCCTTTATTACTTTATGCTCCAGAAAATCAAAACAATAAATTTAATCTGACTTACGCTGTTCATATCAGTGAGATAACTAAACAGCATTAAGAGAAAAACAAGTTATGGGTAAACCTTAGCCAGGCTCAGCATGTTCTTCCTCTGTCTTTTGATATTTTGTAAATGTGAAMGTTTGTCACCACCTAGTGGAACAGTATGGGCTTTACAACCTTTTTGTTAAAATGTTGAAGATTAAGAAAATAAATTAGGCTTAGTGGTGTAACCAGGGCCTTAGATTACAGCTATAAATATGTATTAATAGGACTTTACTAAAAGTAGAGCATGATTCCCACTAAGTCTGCTGTCATTTTCCCAATGATGGCTTAATAGCTAAATATTGTCATCAAAGGTTGGTAAGGCTGCTGTATTTTTTGTRGCATCGGAGCAAAAACAAAGGTTTAATTTTTGCTTCTAAATATAGAAGAAGCTGTGATATTTAAACACTCAGGGTTTTGTTTGCCAGCAGATTCTGCAGCTTCTGGACACACATGACCAACTCTGATTAGCAACGACTGCTCCTGCTCTCCACATGTATGTGATGCAGTTTTTATTTTTTGTATTTTTTGTGACCCACTCTCCAGGTGGACCGCATGTCCTTCCCCTGCGGCTGCACCAAGGAGGGCTGCAGCAACAGCACCGGCCGGCTGGAGTTCAACCCAGTCCGGGTGCGCACCCACTTCCTGCACACCATCATGAAGCTGGAGCTGGAGAGGAGCCACGACGAGCAGTATCAGCACCGGCAGACGGAGCCGCAGCTCGTAACCAACGGCAACGGTTACCATGGCGACCCCGCCTTCATCCCACAGCAGCAGCAGCCGAACCCACAGTCCGTGCCGCTGCACGAACCCATCATGCAGCTCCAGAGCACTGGAGATACAGAGCTGCATCTGGAGGAGGAGGAGGAGGAGGATGAGGAGGAAGATGAGGAGGAAGAGGACGATGATGATGATGAAGATGATGATGACGAAGAGGAGGATGAAGCCTATGATGAAGATGGCAGCAGCGTTTGCAGCGGGCTGTCGGATTGCAGCACACACAGCTTGGAAACTCTCGACCCCGAGGAGGGAGAGGACGATGATGACGACGAGGAAGATGATGAGGAAGAGGAGGAGGAGGAAGAGGAGGAGGACTGGGACTGTTCAGTGCACGGTCTGAGTCCTCCGCCTTACCCTGTGCCCCTCCCATCTGTCCTGAGTTACTCTAACAGCACACTGGTGAGCCTCAGCAGCCCCTTCCACAACACGTCCCCCATGCAGCCCTACCACACAGAGAGCTCCGCCCACGACCTCCCGGCRTTCCTCGGCGAGAGCCTGAACCCCGCCCCCATCCTCCCCTCTGTAGAGTCCGCCCTGGAGTCCGACATGGGCAGAGAGCTCAAGCGCCAAGCCGAGCAGCAGGGTGCTCCCCTGCGCTTCTCTGAGTCCCCGACGCTCCACACCTGTGAGTTCGCCACCTCCCTCACCTCCGTGGAGCAGCCCCGCCCGCTCCAGAATAATCCGGACCGCTGTGACGCACAAACAGGGGGCACGGGAGCACCTGCAGAGGAGCAGCCGGGACTGCAGAAGGACGGAGGTGCCGATCAAACCACATCAGAGAATGTCTGATGGGCAAGATGAGTCAAGAATTCAAACAAGAAGTGCACTTGAAGAGAGTCACACATTTTC
>NW_013953385.1:23376-24972 GCF_001266775.1 Austrofundulus limnaeus
AAAGCTTAGTGGTTTTATGCCTCATATTAACCAGATTACATAAAAAACCTTAGTGGTTTTATGAGTCATATTAACCAGATTGCATAAAAAACTTAAGTAGTTTTATGCGTCATATTAACCAGATTGCATTAAAAAAAAGCTTAGTGGTTTTATGCCTCATATTAACCAGATTACATAAAAAAACTTTAGTGGTTTTATGCCTCATATTAACCAGATTACATAAAAAACCTTAGTGGTTTTATGAGTCATATTAACCAGATTACATAAAAAACTTAAGTGGTTTTTTTTTGCCTCATTTTAACCAGATTGCATAAAAAAACTTAAGTGGTTTTATGCCTCATATTAACCAGATTACATAAAAAACTTTAGTGGTTTTATGAGTCATTTTAACCAGATTGCATAAAAAACTTAAGTGGTTTTATTCCTCATATTAACCAGATTGCATAAAAAAACCTTAGTGGTTTTATGAGTCATATTAACCAGATTACATTAAAAACTTAAGTGGTTTTATGCCTCATATTAACCAGATTGCATAAAAAACTTAAGTGGTTTTATGCCTCATATTAACCAGATTACATAAAAAACTTTAGTGGTTTTATGAGTCATATTAACCAGATTGCATAAAAAACTTAAGTAGTTTTATACGTCATATTAACCAGATTGCATAAAAACCTTAGTGGTTTTATGCCTCATATTAAACAGATTGCATAAAAAACTTAAGTAGTTTTATGAGTCATATTAATCAGATTGCATTAAAAAAAGCTTAGTGGTTTTATGCCTCATACTAACCAGCTGACAGTCTGAAGCCATTCTATGGGACTGATAATGGCTAATAACGTTCATTTAATGGATGATAACATCCGAAGCGGGTGACATTTTAACCTGGAAGGCTGAAGTAGTTTTTAAGATCAGAACAATTTCAAACTATAAAAATAAAACAATACTACAGTGCTCCTGTCTGTTTCCTTGTAACAACACATAAAGGTTGTTGTGAACGTCCTCAGTCTCCTCCGCATGTTTACCAGCTGTGGTTAGCATCTGTGACGAATCAAACGTTCTGAGATGCTTGTATCATTTCGCTGTTTTCCTTTGTGCTTCTGTTGCTGCTGGATGCTAATCTTTTCCTGCATGTGTTCAGTTTACAGACGATGTTTCATGGCTTGCACATTCTGTACAATAAAAAAATGTTGTCACATGCACAAATGTACAACTTTTACTGTCAACATATATATAAAAATAAATGAAATACTTCATATTTCAGGTCATAATGTTTCAGTGCCAAGATTAAAGCGTAATGGCTAACCTTTATTRAACTGTTTAAGTGACAAGTTTCTTTGTTAAAGCCATAATAAATATTTCTATCTTGAACCAGTTTTTATACAGCTTTCTCTTTATAACACCTATACGTTTCTTCAACTCACTTGAACTGTTGTTTTTTGTGTGAAAATCCTCATTTTAGATCTGACCGCCCAGTCTTACTAATCGTGTTCAACATGCTAAGTAGCTAATAAAAAAGCAACTGGCTGATTAAAATGGCCAGAACTCTGCAGTTTTCACTCATTTACAGGCCAGCGGTCACTCTTTCAGAGATGAGGA
>NW_013953385.1:27175-29345 GCF_001266775.1 Austrofundulus limnaeus
CTTCAGGGTGGATATAGCTCGCTAGCAGCCTCACACTGATGACCTAGTTGATGTCATCATTTACCCAGAATGCTTTGTGTGTAAATAAAATGGCTCCGTCCGTGTTAAAATATATTTTTAAAAATTTACAAAACTAAACAGCGTACAGTATTTTTAAAGTCTTTGTTTTACAGTTAATAAATGTTTATCAAATAAAGTTTAATGTTACAACTAATCCCTTTAAGGTTGACAACATTTCATTTACAAGTAGAATTGTTCAGTTTTCAAAGTTAGTGAAAAAACGAATCATGATGATAAATTAGTTCCTCTCTTAGCTGATTAGCAGAACCATGCCCACCAGTGCTCTTGTTTGCAATATTTTATGTGCTGTTTTGATTTATAAATTACATACCATCCAGGTAACTGTTATACCAATAAAATATAAACCCAAATATGGTTGTTTTAGTCTAAGAGAGTCAGGTTTATTGATCATTATGTCAAGTTAAAGTTAGCAGGTAGTTGTTTTGTGTTTGTTTATATACAAATCTAGCTAAAATGTAACATTTTACTTCTCCAATGTTTCTGTTTGCAGAATAAAAGCTGAAACAGCACTCTATTCTCCAACCAGCAGGTGGCGTCTTGATGTTTATCAGCCACAGACTTCCTTGTTTTCAGCCGACTATTTTTGTTTGAGCTGACATCCAACTTAAATGTTTGTCGTTTTGTAACATCAGCAACAATTATTTTTTCTGTTGAATACTTAGATGATCAGCTCCTGTTCACAGGAACATGATTTTATCCTCCATCACCAGCAGAGTTCAGCTGTTGTTGCAGAGCTCAGCCTGCAGGGGGCGCTGCTGAGCTAATCACAGAGTCTGACCCGGGTTTGGGTGAGGCTCAGATCAGTGCAGGGCAGGTGGAGGCTTTGTGTCATTTCTGTACAGACTTATCTCTGTATGACTCATAATGATGAGTCGGCAGCAGGTGCTGTGGACAATAGACGCGTAATGTAAACGCAGCTGAGCTTTATGATCCTCCAACAGCTTCAGCTCAGGCTGATCAACACGAAGAGAACATGAGGCCATCCTTTGACCTTCTCACTTTTCTTATATAATCTGTTCTACAGGCTTTTCTGTGGGTCGRAGGAGGGAAGGGAGTGCCTGTTTGCCTTTTATTTCCCTCCTGCAAGGTATKATGGGAAAGCCAGCTCAGGAGCAGTGCTGATCAATCACAGGCAGTGGAGCTGTGATGTTGGGTTACCAGGCAACAGAGRCAGGAGAAGCAGGAGAGCTGGTGGTGGAGGGAGGAGGGAGGAGGTCTCAGCGTCTCACGTCTGTCTCCTTCCTGTCTCTTAAAGCATCGAACGTGTCTTCCCTCGATAGGGATGTCTTCACTGGTGGACGTAAAGGTTTTCTGCATGAGGAGACATTCAGGGGACACATGTCCTGTCATTTATCATTTTCATTGTTCCTTCAGTGTGTAAGGTGAACACAAACTGCATCTTTAACACAAAGCACAGTTTAAACGCTGAGAGACGCAAACTACGGGGTAAAAAAAAGCAACACAAATGCTAAATGAAAGAAAAATTACAGCCAACGGTAGAATAATAATAAATCTAACAGCTAATGCTAAAATAAGACAAAACAAAAGCTAATGCTAAAATAAGTGAACTAAAGGCTACATTCCAAAGTAAGCAAACTAATAGCTACACACTAAAATAAGCTAAACAAAGCTACATACTGGGATAAAATAATAGCTACATGCTAAAATAAGAAAATTAATAGCTAAATGCTAACATAGACAAAACAAAAGCTATATGCTGGAATAAGCTCACTAACAGGTACATGCTAAAATAAACAAACTAATGCTCATGATAAAATAAGCTAAACAAAAGTACACACTGAAATAAGCAAACCAATAGTCGAAATAGTGCAAAATAAACCAGTTACATACTAAGTTAAGTAAAACAAAAACTAAAGAATAAAATCAACTAAACAAAAACTAGGGCAGACCGGGGACAGTAGCAACAAGGGACAGTTACAGCATGTCATTTTTCTCCAAACAGAAGAGTGATGACACACTAAATGCTCACATGTCCCACCTTGCAAAGAAAAAGTAAACAGATTCAAAAACTGCTCCAGGATTTATTGGGAAAAAAAAAACAGTTTTTAGGGTGCAAACATGTTTATTT
>NW_013953385.1:33387-35415 GCF_001266775.1 Austrofundulus limnaeus
CACACACACACACACACACACACACACACACACACACACACACACACACACACACAGACACACGTGTCTATGGATGACAGTGGGGTTACATAGTGGAGATAAAAAGTGCTCTTACATCAAATGTAAGTGTGATGCATACTGTGGGCCCAAAACAGCTGAAATATTTACAGTCTGAACCACGACGTGAATGGAAAACAAACATCAGTGATTTTTACAGCTTTTATAGCTCATATATTCTTATTTTTATTCTTTACAGGAGCTTCTGTGGGACGTAGAGGGGAGGAGCACGGCAGGTTCACCATCACTGGTGCAGATTTTCCAGAAAGTCACTGTCATGACCCTCCTGAGGCCTCTTGGGTCACATTTTGAACCCCAGGGGCAGCAGGAGGGTCTCTGCCAAGAGTTAGATGAGAACATTAAACTCACTCCTGCGTCAGTACACAGTGGAGTTTTACATGTTGGTCTCTGCTATAAAAAAGTGTAATAAATAAACATAAATATATCTATTTGGTTCTCGACTTTGAGTATGACCATCAGTGTTCCTGACTTGATACATGAATCACTCCACATACGGATGTTCAGTCCGGCTGTCTGTCGAAAAGAGAAGCAGTGAAAAATGTAACTCTGTTTTTCTTGTGAGAACTGATAGACGTGGATAAATTTAGTTTGCGTCCTTTTAATAAAGAGGAAAAACCATCAAAGGTCAGTGAAATATCAGTGTGTTGAAAGGCGGACAGGTAGTCACAGGTCTGACTGTATCACGGTGTGTAACACACTGAAGATGGAGCTGAGGAACAGTGTCCCAACAAAACAAAATACACTTTCTATTTGTCGATATATGGGACTTGTAGCTCACATATTAATGTAACACCAACAAGAAAGTACAGATTAATTTGAAACAGAAAAAGACTGATGTGTTTCTAGTTCCCTTTGATCCATAGCTAACCTCCTGAATATCTGCATTTCTAACCAACAGTGGTGGGCACAGTTCCACTAATCTAACAGCTAATAGCTAACTTATTGATTAACTAATTAGTGTTATTGCTAACTTTATAGATTTTCTAATTATCCATTCTAGTTATCCATTTCTAAAAATGGATAACTTTAGCGGTTACTAGTAAAAGTTAGCTTCGACTAATTTTAATTTTTTTTTACCAGCAAAAACATACCTGCTAACATTACCGATTTGATCCCACCTGAGGGTGGGCTGKTTGCCCAAATGTCCYGCATTTGAGACTTTTCACAGAGTTAACGGTAAAGCAAAGTGGGAGCTTGTATTTRTCTGCAACAGACTCGTAAAATGGTTTTGTGATTTTAGTTCAGGCAGGTTTATTGATAGTTGCGGCCATCAACCATAACTTATTAGAAGTGTGGAGAGCAGAGGAGGGGGCTGTCRGTTTGTATCTGTGTGTGGGTTTGTGGTGATGGGGGTCACTGTGTGTGTCGTGAGTGTAACGTCTAAAAGTTTCAGGAAACGTGAATGGTTTCATCTTTAGTTGCTGAGGCAGAAAATAGTGTGAGAGAGAGTGTGAAGGTGGAATCTGATGATTATTTTTGAAATCAAGATTTTATTACTGACTTTCATTTTTTCTAATTTATTTTTGTTTACAACCAGAAGTTTCACCTCCACTGCTAACTGAGTTAAATAATAACAACAAAGAGAGATAATATTTTGTGCTTTTGTTATTGATGAAGGCAACAGACCTGAATTCATTCTGTAATCACTAATTTGGGTATTACTGTAGACACTGACTAAACAATTCGTTACATGCTAAAAAAAAGTAATAACTCCAACATGAGCGGTGCATGTAAATGAAATGAGGAAGACGTTATTCTTCCATGAACTGTTCTGCTCAARAAAATACAGCACAGCTGCATCTTTTTACTGTTTTATATTTACATTGTCACTTTAAATGTTCTCTAATCCAGAGATTCTTAACCTACGGTTCACGGCCCACAATTGGGCCGCAAGCGCCACCTTGAGGGCCTCAAAAGTACAACAGTTTTTAACTTTGGGCCGCAGAGGGC
>NW_013953385.1:36951-43972 GCF_001266775.1 Austrofundulus limnaeus
TATATATATATATATATATATATTTGGAGTGAACAAATTTTGTATCTATTTGTCTCTTGAACTGTGTTGTAATTAGCTGGCTAACTACCTAGCATTAGCATTAGCACAGCTAACAATGCTCCTTTTTTCTGGATGTTTCAGACCTAGTTTATGTTTTGTACAAATTCTAGCCTGAGTGGTGCCAATTTGCGTCATCAAAATCTTGGCAAAAAAGCGACTAAGAATGTTTCCCAAGTGTCTCATTCCTCCAACTTGCATACATTCAGCTTCTTGGCATTCAGAGACGGATTTGATTTATTATTTTTTTTACTGAATCAGGAACACGGCAGCCCAGATAGAAGCATGATATAAATTTTAACAATCACCGATCGAGACACCAGTGAAAACACAATATATGTTCATTGCACTTCTTGTTTCAGCTTTGTGTGCTGTACAAATCACGAGGGTTCTGGTTCTGGTTCCTGCGCGGTTCCCTCCGAGTTTCAGGCGGTTGTAATTTCCAGCATCAACTTTTTTTCTGCCCTTGGTGATTGATACGACATTGAAAGCGGTGGACACATTCTCCAAAAATGATGCGCCAAAGTAAAAACAAAACAAAAAACAAAATAAACAAAACATTCATTTTTTCCGTAAAAAATATCCCCAAAAAATCAGAAAGTATACATAAAACCTGTTAAGTCATACAGCAATTATTTAAATTCAAGACACTGGATTTATAGTGGTAGCAGCAGCACTAGCTACAGACAAATTAACAGTACACTCAAGTGTGTCAGATAGTAACAACAGCCAAAAGAAAAACCACAAGCGTTTTGAAGAGAGACTGTTCTACGTTTCACTCAACCTCTGGCAGTGTCAGCTGGATATCTTGCTTCTGTTTCCCCTTCTGGGCAGAAACCCACACATTTGTATATTTATCGCAAATTCACTCCCTTTTTAGGCCTTTGCCATCTCTGCACAATCAACAGACAAGCACACGTCTATCTACATCCTCTAGAAGCTGTAAACAACTGTCCCTCGTGTATCGAATGCATTATATTTTATTGTTCCGTTGTTTTATTTAGAAGTCTATTTCTTCCTGTCTTTCAAGTCTTTCCCTTTGTTTTCCTTTTCTCTGGTTTCTTTTTCATATTTGTCCTTGTCCGACTTGGTTACACTGTTGTAGGAGGGCGGGGAAGCGGTGGACGGGGTCATGTCCGTTTTGTCTGACGTTGAGTTCTCATTGAACTTGCCGATGACCATCACGTCTTTGTCCGGGTCACGGACGCCCTCCTTCAGCTGCTCCTTGTAGAGGGCGGAGGCCTTCTTCATGGCCTGGCGGATCATGTAGAGGCGGAAGGCCCGCTGGATAATAATGGCCGACGTTTCCTCCTGCTTGCGGCGCAGGGTGGTGGTGATGGGCTCGTAGGACACCTTGGAGGGGTTGGACGCCATGAAGCGCTCCTCCATCTGCCCGCGCAACATGTCCATCTCACCGCCTTCGCCCAGCACCCGCTTGGTGAAAGCAAATAGTATGTCGAGGCAGTGGATACGTTCGCCGCTCACCATTGGCAAGTCCATGGTTATAAGTTGGGTCATGTTGGGCTTGGGCATGCGCAACGGTGGATCCAGAGCATCCGCAAAATCTGAGAGCTTGCTGTACTCCACGAACTGTGTGGCATCTGGATCAAAGCGCTCCCACACTTCGTAGAACATCTCAAAGTCGTCCTCACTCAGTGGCTCGGCGCTCTCCTCTGTGGCCACGCTGAAGTTCTCCAGGATGACAGCGATGTACATGTTGACCACAATGAGAAAGCAGATGATGATGTAGCTGACGAAGAAGAAGATGCCCACCGATGGGTTGCCACAGTTGCCCTTGTAAGAGTTCCCCGGGTGCTCCATTTGACTGTCACAGTCAGGCTCCCTCTTGTTCAGGATGGGCGCCAACAGTCCGTCCCACCCGGCCGAGGTCGTGATCTGAAATAAGCAGATCATGCTGTTACCGAAAGTCTCGAAGTTAAACATGTCGTCGATCCCGGACTCCCTTTTGACGTAAGCAAAGTTGGACATGGCGAAGATGGCGTAGATGAACATAACCAGGAAGAGCAGGAGGCCTATGTTGAACAGGGCAGGGAGCGACATCATCAAGGCAAAGAGAAGCGTCCGAATGCCTTTGGCACCTTTGATGAGTCGCAGGATGCGGCCTATACGGGCAAGCCGAATCACACGGAACAGCGTTGGAGACACAAAGTACTTCTCGATAACCTCAGACAAAAACATACCTGTGAAAAAAGAGACGTTGTCAGCGTCAACCATGTGATTTTGTAAAAATCCACCAACAAGTTAAAGTTCCTTGAACTGTAACCTTACCTACAATCGAAAGGATCACCACCACAAAGTCAAAGATGTTCCAACCAATAGTGAAGTAATAGTGACGCAAAGAAATCATCTTGAGTGCGCACTCCCCGGTGAAGAGCACAATGAAGACCAGGTTGATCCAGTAAAGGATCCTGTCCATGTCTTCCGTCTGGTCATCCGTCTCCACCATCATAGTCACCATGTTAAGGCAGATGAGGATCATAATTATGATGTCAAATGCCTGCTTTGTGATGCAGTCAAACACAAAGCCTTGGAAAGCATTCTGAAACCAGAAGAGTATCGTGTTACACTTTAATTTGGAGTCTACGTAGAGCATAAGGAGCAGGGTCTTACCGTTGGCCGAGGAATAGGCTTCTGTGGTTTCTTGGAACCCAGCTTCTTCATGGCATTGTAGTATTTCTTCTGTTCTTCTGTCATGAAGATGTCTTGACCTCCAAAGTAAAGGGAAAATGCACAAAAAACTGGTTAAAACCACATTCTATGATCTTCGTTACCTTGCATGAAAACCAAAATCAGCTACATTTTTGTCTAAACCTGAAAGGTGCGTGAAACTAGATTTAGACATCGCATTGAAAATTTCATTTCTGGATTTCACTATGTACTGTTTCACCTGACTAAAATTGCATTTAAATAATCTCAGACTACTGTCACATGTTGGCCTTGGTATGTTAGTTCTCAGTTCTACTACAAGTTGTTTGAAACATGTGAAAACTCCTAATTACCTAACGTTTAACTTAAACACATCTCCATTTTGTTACTGACTCAATGCAATCTGAGACGATGATGAAGATGGATGCAGTTGAGACTAAAGCACAAAATGTAAAGGCTAAAAAGCAACAACGTGTGACAATAAAGTTATATTTTGTTTTGGTTCCTTTGTTGTTCTGCACAATATATGAGTTGAAATGATCAAACATGATGTTTAGTAAATTCGCCCAGAAGCTTATGCCAGTGTATTTGGTAGACTATTTCTCTGTTGTAACAAAAATTGCTTCTTGGCAATAAATCTTATACTGGGCACCTAATTGGCAGCCCTTGGGGGGTACCAGAAGCTCATAAACGTATCAATAGAAACAGCAGAATAAGCTATTTGGCAGAGAAGATTTGGCAAATTTTTTATGTGAGCAACCCACATACTCAGCTCTGCTGCCCATCCCACAAATGCATGTTCCTTACAAATGTGTCAATATTTAAGATGGAAATTAACAGGTATAAGATTTATTGCCAAGGAGCATTGTTACAACAAAGAAATTATCTACCAAACACAAATTTACTTACATTTTGTGCCAAGTTTATATATGCTATTGGTGCCTCAATACCAGTATTTTAAATCCTCACTAATTGCTCTTCTCACTTCCCCTATTACATCCAACCCTTCTGGCTTCACAAACAATCCAGTAGTTCGTTCTGTCTTAAAAATTTGGTGCCAGTTTAGGAGGCATTTCAAATTTAACTCAGCATGTACACTTGCTCCTTTAATGAGGAACCACTTGTTTCAACCAGCACTCACAGATCCAACCTTTTCGTAATGGGGTAATAAAGGGCTGACATGTTTTAATGATTTTTACAAAGAAGGCATCTTCCGCAGCTTTACAGACCTTTCATTAGAATTTCATCTCCCTCCTTCTCACCTATTCTGCTATTTTCAAATTAGACATTGTGCTAGGGCTCTGTTTCTCGATTTCCCTTCCAAGCCGCCGAACTTGCATTGGGAGATGTTTATGAGCTGGGATCCTCTTCAAAGGTCATATATCTATCATATATATATAACGAAATACTGTCTTTTGAGTCTTTACCTATTACCAAAGTTAAGGCGGCTTGGGAGCTCGAACTGGGTCTAAATTTGGAAGAGGACTGGTGGAATAATGCTCTTAAGAAAATTCAAACAAATTCAATTTGTGCTCGACTGTCACTCATATAGTTTAAGGTTCTCTTCAGGGTTCATCTCTGTAAAATTCATTTGTCACAATTCCTCTCTTCTGTTTCTGACAATTGTGACAAATGTCATGCGCCTTCCTGCAACTTAAGTAACATGTTTTATTCCTGCTCATCACTCCATAGTTTCTGGCAGACCTACTTTGATACAATGTCAAAGATACTTTCGGTGGTTATTAAACCCTCTCCCCATGTTGCAAATTTGGGCTTCCAGTTAATTACAAACAATTCACTTCTAATCAATTGGATATTTTAGCATTTACTTCCTTACTGGCAAGACGCCGCCTTATTTTTCATTGGAAATCAAGTAAACCACCCTCTAGTGCTCAGTGGCTTAAAGACACCATGTCTTTTCTAAAATTGGAGAAGATTAAATATTCAATGAAAGGCAACTCTGCTAAATTTTATAACTTATGGCGCCCTTTCCTGACATACTTCCACTCTCTTTAGTCTCTTCTCCTGGATTGAGTGATACACCCCACACCTTTCCTTTCCTTTCCTTATTTTTATTTATTTATTTTAAATTTAAATTTTTTTTGCTTGTTTTCTTTCCCTTTTTTTTCTTTAGATGTGCTCACGCTGTGTTTTGTTTAGTCATGTAAGAAAAAGAAAAACACTTATAGGAGGTAAATTGTATGCCTTTCTTTTTTTTCTCTTCATCTATATACAGCAGGTAAAATAAGTATTGAACACGTCACATTTTTCTCAGTAAATATATTACTAGAGGTGCTAATGACATGAAATTTTCACCAGATGTTGGTAACAACCCAAGTGTTACTGGGAGAATATAGTCTGGTCAGATGAGACCAACATTGAACTGTTTGGATGCCAGAATACACATCATGTTTGGAGGTCAAATGGCACTGCACATCAGCCCAAAAACACCATACCAACAGTGAAGTTTGGAGGTGGGAACATCATGGTGTGGGGCTGTTTTTCAGCATATGGTACTGGCAAACTTCAAATAATTGAAGGAAGGATGAGTGGAAAAATGTACAGAGACATTCTTGATAAAAATCTGCTTCCATCTACCAGGATGATGAAGATGAAACGTGGCTGGACATTTCAGCAAGACAATGAGCCCAAACACAAAGCCAAGGAAACTCTCGGTTTCAGAGAAAGAAACTAAAGCTGCTGGAATGGCCCAGCCAATCACCTGACCTGAATCCAACAGAAAATCTATGGAAAGAACTAAAGATCAGAGTTCATAGAAGAGGTCCACGAAACCTTCAAGATTTGAAGACTGTTTGTGTGGAAGAATGGGCCAAAATCACACCTGAGCAATGCATGCCACTAGTTTCTCCATACAGGAGGCGTCTTGAAGCTGTCATTGACAACAAAGGCTTTTGTACAAAGTATTAGATAAATTTCAGTAAGTGTGTTCAATACTTTTTCCCTGTGCCATTCCACATTATTACAAATAACTTCATTTCTGGACATTTATGGTTTGATTTCTTTGTATGTATCCATCATTTTAAGTTTCAAGCTAAACCATTTCTACATCCTCTCTGTCAACACGCTCTGGTTTCATTTAAAACATTGGATATTGTCCAAAACTGACTTCAAGATGGATGGAGCTTGCACAGGAACAGCCGGTGAACGTCATTTATGCAGAATGCTTTGCTGTAAGAAAATATTTTTCTAATTCATAGAAACTATACAGCCAATGGTACAGTCTCATTTTAAATGAAATAAATGTTCATAAAATAAAGTTCTTCATAATAACACTTAACATTTTACGAAGGGATTTCCCAACTTCATGTACTCATTTTTAGTCATATTATGGAGAAAATCTGTAATTTGACTATTTCCAATGCAGCTGGAGCATTCTGACTCCTTTTGCCAGAGAGAATGACAACAATCGGATTAGTTTGGATTTGGTTCTTTTAAGACTCACATTTTTGTATTTTTTTTAAGATGACATCTAAAAAAAAGCTGCCTTTTCTCTGAGGTTGAAAGTCTGCTCTTGGATTCACCATTTAATTCATATCAGCAGTTTTAAAGACTAACGTTAAAAGATAAGAGCTAATAATCCTCTAATCTACAGTTCACACAACTTTATATAATGACCAGGTGGTTTGTGGACAGGAATTAAACATTTAATTTMCCCGTTTGTTAAGTGTCCAAAAGCAGTGTTCCACCAAAAATAAACACTGGTAAAAATGGAAGCAATCCTTTTTTTTATCCTTAATTGCAATCAAATGAAACAAATTTAATTATGGACTGAGTGCAGTACAGATCTGAACCAGTCCAGCTTAGCTGCAGGTTTTAAAAGCACAGCTATACTCGCCTCCCGCTGCACTTAGTGACACATTTTAAACATTAATGCCATAAATTATTTAGTTGTTGTGACTAGCTGAAATTGCTCTTTTCTTTTTTAGGGTTGATTCTGTAATGATGTCCACTGAATGTGGGCCAAGATAAAGATATTTTGAGTTACAAAATAACCTAAAAAAAATTCAGTTTTTTAAAGATGTTTTACTTCTCATCAAAGAAGCTTTTTCAATACAAACACAAGAAGTGAAATATTTTCAAGCATTTAAAACTAGCGAACTTAACTCACATCCAAACCACTCCCTCTTCCCCTTGCTGGTGAGATCATTTGAGTTTATGTTGAACCACTAGTTTGAAAAGTTTTCAGTTTGTATGTTTTGTATAGTGGTATTAATTTATATTTTCAGATCTTCCAAGGTGCCAATTATGGAACTCTCTGTGCATTGTTGCCCAAATC
>NW_013953385.1:44447-46284 GCF_001266775.1 Austrofundulus limnaeus
AAATCAAATCAAATCAAATCAATCAAATCAAATCAAATCAAATCAAACCCTCCTGGCTGAGAACCGAAACGTCTCCAAAAAACAACAAATACCACTCCTGGGATCACAAAGTCCAGAAAGACTGAAAACCAGTAGTGGACACAGTTCAGCTATCAGCTAACAGCGAAGCTAACTTTTTGTTAGGCACATTAGCATTTTTGWTGACTTTGGAAACCATTAGTAGAGGAATTACTTTCCGCTAAATTTTGTTCAGCTAACTTTAAGTTGAAAACCAAACAACAACAGGCCAATAATCACACCTGCGTTGTGTGCCTTGTGTGTTCATGTATAAGACTGAGTGCCACCAACAACAGTGGTGAGTTTTTAACTTTTAATATATTTTAACTGTCTAATTTAGCTGTATCTGCCCTCTGTCTGGAACAACGGTCTGTTAAGTTTCACTTTGAGAMCGGGAGCGCCATGYTTTTAYTTTCACTTTTGCTCTGCTACTGAAATTAGCGTATCCACATTGTTTTTAAATGATGGAAATACTGTACTTACAGGGGACATAGAAGAAAAGCTCTCAAGTTGGGTTCACACAAACGCGTTTTGAGCAGCAGGAGCGGCCGGTTTACATGCAAAGTCCATGGTGGACATGCTTCTAGGGGTCTCGCGGTGTTAAACTGGGCTTGGGACAAAAATMGTTCTAAAAGCRAGCCTCGTCAACTCCTGAAGTGAAACTCACCAAAAGACCTTCTCTGAATTACCTGGTGAATTAATTATCTGGTGAGCGCGACGTTCGCAGTAAATAAAGCAAAGCCACTTTCTTTATTTCATTCATCATTAAACAGAGACCAACAGAGGAAAACAACCAGAGGCGCTTCCTGATGCACGTCTACGTTCACACACAACACATCTGACCTGAACTTGATGCGTTGGATGCATTTTTGATGCTCAAAACGCATTCGGTCTGAATATACCTTCAGTCTTTTCTCGCTGTTACTGTATGTTCATAAAGAGCAATTAAAGCGCTGCCATCCACCATAGGCATGTGCATATCTTTTTTTTTAAGCTGAAAAATGAAATCCTGTTTGGCGGCACTTCACTCAGCCTTCACCAGACAAAGTTTCAACAATCGGCTAAAAAAATTTTTTGCTGCACATATCGGCATWTCGGTTAGACCGATGTGAAAATAATCTGTATTTGCCTTTAAAAACCTGTACCAGTCTATCTGTACTGCGCATCGTTAATAAATCAGCTTTGCGCACACAACCAAGTTTGCACATGGTTTTATACGTAGTAAAATGTTGATAAATCAAGCCCAAAGAMGTGTGACACAGATTGAGTGACAGTCACCTTCGTCCACTCAGATCCTGGTAATCTGGCCAGAAAGAGTTATTTTGTTTGAGGGAAATTCCCTAAAATACTTCTACATCTACATCACCTAGTATCTATCTAGGTGATGTAGATACTCAGTTTATATGCTTTTATCCCTGTGGATTAATGATTTAGAGACAGAGTTTTTTTTTGTCATTTTGTTTACTTGCAGATTCAACTGTTTGTGGTTTTAACTGTGTTGGTGGATGTAGAAGTGTCTTTTATATGGGATAAATCTTGTGCCAGCAGGAATTGAATTTGAATTGCTCAGATTGAATCTGAATGTGCATGATTTGAAATAGAATGCATTGGTTTGAAAATGAATTTTACTAAATTGAAACTGAATTTAATGATTTGAAACTGAATTTAATGATTTGAAACTGAATTTAAAGTTTAGAATTTGAATTAGTTTGCTTTAAAACTGTATTTTGATTTATTAAAATTTCAGTTTGAATACTTTCACTTTCAGTTCTAATAATTC
>NW_013953385.1:53782-55531 GCF_001266775.1 Austrofundulus limnaeus
CATCTGACCAGACTATATTCTCCCAGTATTACACAGGCTTGTTTAAATGTTGTGCAGCAAACTTTATGGTTTGATTTCTTTGTATTATGGATCACTTGGGTTGTTACCAACATCTGGTGAAAATTTCATGTCATTAGCACCTTTAGTAATATATTTACTGAGAAAAATGGTGACGTGTTCAATACTTATTTTACCCGCTGTAGATGTAGTAAAACTAGCAAACTCTCAAGAGCTACACACGTCAGGTTAATGCAGAGAAGTTATCAGGAACATGTTGCTACTATCAGGAAAGTTGTAATTATTCTGTCTTATCAACTAGTTTTGGTGATGWTACTGCTGTCTGGAGACGTAGAGAGACACTGACAGCAGGAGGAGGGTCCAGCTGCAGTGGTTCTGGTACCGGTACCGTTCAGACAGCRAGAACAGCTGATCATGTGAGGTCAATGTTCTCTACGTCAGAACTTATTGAGCAAATGTGTTTCTATCTCCCCTTTAGCACATTAACTCTTTTTAGAACAACCCCAAAACCACCTGAAGTGAGTGTATCAACTTTTTTGTGAATTATAGGAAGTTTTGTTGAATCCTRCCTTTTCCATTCACCTTTCCTAATGTGATACTTCAAAATGCGCACTAAAAAACTTGGATGGAAACAYGGCTCCTCTCTGCCTCTCACGAGGCAGGAGGAGCAGTCTTAGAGCTTCTTGTCAGGGTTAATAACCTCACGCTGGTCATTCAACAAGATAAATGTTGTGTTGTTAAATCTTAGATGAAGGATATTTTTAATATTTCCTCCCCTGAAGGATTCCCACCTTATTGTGGTCGGGGGGCTTGCATGTCTCAATAAATTTAAGAGCTACACTAGCATGAACGCTGTCTTTAGGTGGGACATCCAAGCTGGACAGATCTTGAACAAAGCTCATACTGCTAATAGTAACAGCCCAATCGTATGAAGAAAATATTAACAAAAAAAAAAGTGCTGGAACATGAGGTGAACACGATTCCCCCTTTACATTTCTGCTCGCCCCCACAAATACGCATTCCTAGAATCAGTCCTGGTAACTATTGAGACCCCCAAACATCATATGAGAAAATGAATGTTGAGAAGTGCGGCTTATCTTTTTCTTCTGCTGGTTGAAGTTGTCGATGATGACACCGATAAAGAGGTTGAGGGTAAAGAAGGACCCAAAGATGATGAAGATGACGAAGTAGAGGTACATGTAGAGGTTCACTTCATAGTCAGGCTGGTCCTCCAACTGGAAGGAAAGTCAAAACGATTAAAAATTCAGATGCAGCCACAGAAGAAAAAGACATGAAAATTTTAATGGGTTTTGAACAAGTCAGACTTACACCTCTGGAGTCCACAGCTGCGTACATGATGTCCATCCAACCTTTAAATGTTGCCTATGTAAAAAAAAAAAACATTTTGCTTCAGTCCTTCAGTGTCTTCAAAGTCATTTGATTGTTTGATTCTGCAGTGGATTTATGATTATTTTATTCTTTCATGAAATGAAATGAATGAMGAAGATTTAATTTGTAAAAAGATTACGTGTCTAGACTGGGCATYGGAGGCTAGAGTGATTATGGTGTGTAGGGGTGTATTCAGACCAGGAAAGTCCTTTGGTCCAATTGTTTGGTCCGGACCAAAAATGGACTTTTTTTGTTTGGTGCAGTTTGCATTCACATTGTGCTTTTTTGCAAACGAACTATAACTTGTAAACAAAGCCATGAGGCTGACGATCATTGCTCCCA
>NW_013953385.1:55611-56950 GCF_001266775.1 Austrofundulus limnaeus
CTGCAGTTCTGATGCGCACATTTTTACTGATAGTACAACTGCAATAGCATTTAAAATGTCAGAAGCAGCTAATTTAATGGTGGTTTCGTGATGATATTCTAATTTTGGAGCGGCGTCAGTAAATGTGTCCCCCGACCCAAAGGAGACGAGGTGCTCTGCGTGTTCTGACCCACAACATGCTGCCAGCAGAGCTGCTAACAGGAGATGACGAAACAGGTATGATTTCAGTTTATTTAGCTCAGGAACGGTGGCCTGTGAAGTCCAAAAAGGTGCATGTTTAATGCAGTTGGTTCGGTTAGAGTCCGGTCTGTATTCACACCAGAAGAGAGCTAAAGTGAACCGCACCAGAGTTCGTTTGGAAGCGGACCGAGACCACCTCAAAAAGCAGGTCTCGGTCCGGTTGTTTGATCCGCACCAGAGTTCGTTTGGAAGCGGACCGAGACCACCTCAAAAAGCAGGTCTCGGCCCGGTTGTTTGATCCGCTCCAGAGTTTGCATGAGTGTATTCACACCTGCACAAAAGGTCCGGACCAACGCTGGAAACGAACTCTGGTTCGTTTAAAGCGGAGCAAATTATCAGGTCTGAATACGACCTAGATGTTGGAACTAGTGGGTATGTTTGCGCCCTCACACACAGCCTAAAGGGTTCAATCACCCAAAGGCAGAACACACTGAGGGAGTATTGTAATATTGTGCACCAAAAAAAATGTAGATTCCTTTAACATTTGCCATGCAAAGACATGGGTATTGGACTCTCCTGCACCACAGCTTAAATTCTAGCATCAGGTTCATTGGCTTCTGTTCAAAACAGAGCTGAGGCGGCTGAGTTCAAAGTGGTGCCATGAACAGGGCAAGTTAACCAGATCTTGGAAAAATACCGGTTTGTACTGAAAACCATTTTTTATTTTAGTTATGATATGAATATTCCGTATACCAGCATACTGGTTTAAATGGCCTGAGCAACAGGAGTGTTGTRCCTGCCAATAAACTGTTTCATGGAGAACATTTTTCTTTCCCACACTTCTGATGCAGGAAACAGAGTAGCAGAGGTCAAGCCAGCACCACCACTATAGGTGCTAGGGGTGTCCTGATCCGATACTGATATCGGTCCGATATCAGCCAAAAAATGAGTATCGGATTTTATCGGCCTGCATAAAAAATATCCGATGTACTGCCCCCTAGAGTATAGTTTGAGTATGTTACAGTTTGTCCTACAAGGCTTCCGTAGTTTGGACAAATTCCTGAGTTAGTAAGCCACATGTCGGCAGTGATAAACCCTTCTCACTTTGCTTTCCTGACTGACTGGGAACATCTGTCTGTGAGTGTTATGTTTATTATAA
>NW_013953385.1:57500-67471 GCF_001266775.1 Austrofundulus limnaeus
CAGCATGCTTACAGTTTTGACATCCCGTGGATTAGCTCTGGGATTGATTGACAGAAGAAAGGAGAGCGCAGCTTTTGTTTTGGAACATGAGCGCGACATGACGAGAGCAGTGATAAAAACTGCTCCCTGCAGGAGCGAGAGGCTGATCTCCATATGATGCTCAGACTATAGAAAGTGGAAATCCAGCAGTAAGAAAGGTAGCTATCAATTAAAATAACTGACTAATTCTTGCTATATTATTTTTTGCTCTTGTAATTAGAGTGATGTTTAATCTGTTTACACACTTGTTTGAGTGAAGATTAAGTGCAACGATCATGTTGTTTTGGTTACAGTCAGTAAAATTGTTCCTGTGGACTCTTAACTTTGAACAGACAATAATGTGGGGTTTTGTTTTGTCCCCACCTTCAGTTTTTTCCACCATAAAGCAGCACCAGGCTGACAGGTAGTAAAACAATCACCAAAGTGATTTTGAATTATTTTATACTTTAAAAGAACATTTTGTTTTTATTATGTTATTTTTCGGGGTATTGTAATTTATTTCATTTATTAAATTGTATAATGTTCTTCAGTTTAAAATGTATGTGATCCAYTGGTTAAAAATAAATGGGTCTGTTTTTCTCATACCTACTCTTTTTCACTGTTTGACTTGATCAAGACTTTTCTAAGATTTTACATTACAAAATAAGTAAAAGTGTGTGACTTGTACTGTTTTATTAACGGGTCAATATCGGTATCGGTCAATATCGGTATCGGACATTTCTCAAAGTTGTAATATCGGTATCGTATCGGAAGTGAAAAAGTGGCATTGGGACATCCCTAATAGATGCTGAATGCAGCAGAGACAGACACAAAGCACGAAACGAGAAGTTGAGGCAGACACAACAGTCGAGGGCAATGCTCAAGAAATGCTCAAGAAGAACTGGTGCTCAAAAAGGGGGTGGCCCCATGCCATGTGTGAACACCCTTTCTCCAAAAACTTGGATTCAAATAAGAAAAGCACTCTTCAAATTCTACCAAGCAAAAGTGTTGCAGCAGGCAACAACATGAGCAATCTGCTCTACCACCTCAGTCACAAATACATCCTGGAACACCAAGACTGTTCAAAATCAGCACCCTCCACATCCAAAATCACAAGAGTCTCAAGAATACACTCAAACAAAATACCCTCCACAGCTGGGTTAGAATTAAGCTACTGCCCAACACACAGAGGTATGAATAAAAAGAAAATACCAAAATACCATTATAGTATTTGTCCTGATGCATCTTAGTAATTAATCCAGGTAGAAAAATCAAAAAGAAAAGAAAAAACAAGTAGGTCTTCTGGATGAAGAACCTGAAGAAAAGAAGAATCTGTCCAGAATACCTACTTATTTTTTCTTTTCTTTTTGATCATAGTATTTGTTAAAAAWGCAGTGATATAAAATTTTGGTCATACTACCCAGCACAATCATAAAATAATGATGAGAGTCACTATAAAATGGTCAGAGATGAGTGATGGAGAAATTCTTTAATAATGGACGGAGTCCGTACAAAGAATTTATATAATTCTTGCAGCAAGGGGACAAGTCAATATAACAGTTAAGAAGTGTTGAGTTGTCCCCACCTAATTGGTATGCAGACTGTACAGACCAGTTTAACACTTCTCAGGCTCCAACTGAGGTCACAGTTTCTGTTAGGAGGTCCCAGACACTGGCCCCTTACAAGGTTTTCAAACACTTCMTCAGAGAGGTGTTGGAATCCCGGACGAGCCCCCAAGTTGTTGGACAAATTATTTATGGAGACATTTCACGCAGGAAACAAACCAGCAGCAAATTTTTAGTTTTGAGCTATTCACTTGCAGAAAAGGAGTTTATTCTGCTAACATGGTATGAAAACTGTGCTCTGTCTGTGTCTTGGCTTTTTGTAGCAGAGGGGAGAGGATTGATCTTTCTAATGGTGCTGCAGCACATCGACTTTAATCCAGACATGATGATGGGAGGAGCCCTGAGGCCGGACTTCAGGTCACCTTTTAAGGGGATTCTGTGGACTATAACCAGCAGGATAGTGACATTCACTGCCCGCATGTCTTACCCRTCCTGAGACATCAGATAGACAACCTGTTGAAAACCCCTAGTCAGGTCCCTTGATCTTTCCCCAACAAAAGCCATGCAAATGTTACGACCATAAACTCCAAGCCTCACTGAACCTCATAGGGGATTAGCCCTGTGACCTAAACCCTAAACCCACATGTATACAAATAATTCTAATACATCCATTCTTTGGCTGTTACTCCCTCACATATCAAACATACCACTTGCAGCAGAGCTAGGTACCCGGCCCCAACATTGTCAAAGTTGATCTTGACGTTCTTCCAGCGGGTGCTGTTATACAGGTTCAGGCACTCTGTCTTGTTGTTGACAATGCTGATAGGCAGGAGCTCGTCAGTGGTGGTGTTGACGCAGTGGTAGTACTTCCCTGCGAACAGGTTGACGCCCATGATGCTGAAGATGAGCCAGAAGATGAGGCAAACCAGAAGCACGTTCATGATGGAGGGGATGGCCCCCAGCAGCGCGTTCACTACRACCTGCGGAGGTCAAAGCACAGGTGAACTTAGGATCCTCCTGTCGTTCAAATACTGTTAGTACTTACTGTTTGATTTTAGCTTTTAAAATCATCTAATTATTTAGCTGTGCATGTGTACATCTTATTTAATTAACTTTATGAAGCTCTTAACCCCACACATATCTACAAAGAAAATTTAACACGACAGTTTGGAAGAAGAAGGTGGAATAGGTGAAAAAAAGTTACACTTGATAGGTAAGAAAGCAAAAAAACAGAAAAAAACCTTAGAGAGGCGGGATGAAGTCACAACATTTTGTTTGACTGTAAATGAAAAAAGACACACAACAAAGTAAAATTTACAGGTCAAAGGCACCACACGAGCAAACATCAGAAGAAAAAAAAAAAGCTTGAGAACAAATATAGATACAGTAAATCCATCGACACGRAGTGAGCATGCAGATAGAAGAGCAGCATCGAACGGCCAGGACAGGAAGTCTTCAGAGAAGCATGCAGTCTTACAGGCAGGACCCCCTAACCAGCCAATTAACAAAATTCTGTCTGTGAAGAAAAAACAAGATGCTGAAACTGAGATAAATCATGAAAATGAGAAAAGAAAATGTTTCCCTTCAGCACGTTGAAGCAGGACGACAAGCAAAGACGGAGATTATTTGTAAAAGTCATAAGCATTGAGACAGAAGAATGTGAGAAAAATGCACTTTTTATGAGAAAACTTTGGGCTAACTGAAAACAGCAACATGAAGTGAAGCTTTTACAGCTTGTGTTGGTGGTTCCATTCATTTGTGGGCACAGTTCTGCTAACAGCTAATAGCAGAGCTAATGTTTTGTGTAGCAGATAAGCATTTTCACTAACTTTGAAAACCATTAGTGGACCAGTTAGCTTCCACTAGTTCTGCTAACTTTAAATCAAAACCAAAAGTATCTCATCATACATGTTTATCTTTAAATGACAGACCTTAAGTGATCAGTTAGTGTCGCTTTTGCTTCCACTGCAAAAATTATTTCTTTGTTAGTTTATTGACAGTTAGCTAAGCTAACTTTTTCATTCACTGTTCCAACCACTGGTTCTATTTATTACATAAACATTGGTTTGGTAAATATTCTAACATTGTCTAACTAAACAAATACCAAATTACAAGAGCTGGGCATAGATTAAAAATTTTAATCGCGAATAATCACAAGATATTTTTGTGATTAATTGCAATGTTTTTTATGGAAACAATTACTTTACTGTGGCTGACTCTGTACATTTGTATGTACTCTAAGATGTTCAGAGGATTTTTAGGTTTCATATGAAAAAGATACAATTTTAAAAACTAAACTTAGTTTAAACTTATCCCCTTAGAGATAGGGTGAGAAGCTCAGTCATCAGGGAGGGACTCAGAGTAGAGCCGCTGCTCCTCCACGTCCAGAAGAGCCAGTTGAGGTGTCTCATCTGGTCAGGATGTCTCCTGGACGCCTCCCTGGTGAGGTTTTCTGGGCACATCCCACTGGGAGAAGGCCCAGAGGAAGACCCAGGACATGCTGGAGGGACTATGTTTCTTGGCTGGCCTGGGAACGCCTTGGGATTCCCCCAGATGAGCTGGCCCAAGTGGCTGGAGAGAGGGAAGTCTGGGTCTCTCTGCTTAGACTGCTTCCCCCACGACCCGATCCCAGATAAGAGGAAACTATTAGGGGTCCAAATACCTTCCTCTAAACTAGGTTTTGCCAACTAAAAAATTTTACAAGTTTTTTTTTTCTGGTTTAGTTTTAGCAAAGCAATTTTSAGTTTTTGGATTATGAGTCAGCAAAGCTAACTTTTTGGTTGTCTCCACCAATGGGGGAATAAGCACGTTAAAGAGCCATGCTAAATAAASACTAGTAATCCACAGTCCATAAAAGATCCACAAGGTATGAATACACTCTATTACAGTGGTGGGAAGTTAACCACTGTCAATATGCTAACTAAAAGATGTAGCTTTGTAAATGCAAAATCACAAAACAGGTAAAATAAATCATTGGAAGCTACCTCTAACTGATAACTACAAAATCAAGATCTGTCATTTAAATATAGACATGTGGTTTCCACACAAACCATTAATCCACCAGGATAAAACTGTATCTTCAGATGTGCTTTAGGGCATTTTCCCTGACCAAAACCACCTTTTCTGACCRGATTACAAGTGAACGAAGGTCACTCAGTCTCTGTTACACAACTCTGTCTCTATCCAACAGAAGTCTAACACAGGTGGACACACAAATGATAAAGATGCTACATGCGCACACAAGGCGAGTGATGCAGGCGTGCAGTGCTACATGTGTTTCCAAATTTAGCAAAAAATACAGATTCACTAAACAAAAAGTTAGCTTTGCTATTAACAACAGAATAAAACAGCATAAAAATTAGGATAAATTTAGCAGAAGATAACTGGTCTGCTAATGGTTTTCTAAAGCTAGTGACAACACTAATCTAGTCAATGAAAAGTTAGCTCTGCTATTAGCTGTTAGTGGATTAGAAGAAACGTGTACACCACTGCTAAAGGCCTGACCCAGTACTTCTGAAAGGGTGGCTTACATGATACAACTGCTTGACATAACTGCACTTCTTGTCATCTTTTTTAAATAGTTTAAGTATTATATGTATTTTAAAATATATTTTAACAGAAGTTTTGCTTTTATTCTTTTGCTCCCATTAAAGTAAATAAAGAATATCTTTATTTACAAATGCAGATGATTTTAATGCCAAGAATTTAGGTGAAAATAGACTTTCAGCTAAGAAGGAAATTTAACACTGGGCCTAACTAGCAAAGAAATTCAAATTCATGTCATATGGGTGAAGTAAGCTTGCTTATATATAATATATTGTTTTTCCTGATGAGTGAAACACATGTTTGCAGGTAGCCCACAGACGACCATAATGCACGAGTGAATCTGCGCCGCTGGATTTCTCTTGATGTTCTTACCCTCATGCCCTCAAACCGAGACAGGGCCCTCAGGGGCCGGAGGGCTCGCAGTGTCCTCAAAGTTTTGATTGCGCTGAGCTCAGAGTAGCCCAGAGCGTTGGCTACAAGGCTCACCAAGGACACCTGGGAGATAATAATGTCACAGACAATTGGGGGTAAAAAGGTGAGAAATGAGAGGAGGTGGACCATTGGCACTGGCTCAGACTGTTAGTTTAAAGACGGTTAATTGGATCTAAACCATGAGCCTGCTGCAAAATGAATGAAATGTCTGATAAAATTATGTTAAACAATCAAATAATCATCAAACTGTGTACAATTCTCTTCAAACATACAGTTTTAGTTTCTGATAGACCTCGCCAGACTCCCATTCACTCAGGAAGACAACTCCACTATCCTTTATTCTCTCCATTCCCTTTACTGAACAGTCTCTTAAAACATGTCTAGACTGTGGCAAAGAATGACATTGATTTACYTTTGGTTCTTTTTACATCAATCTTTTTTTAGCCATTTTCTGCATTCCCAAGATGTTCTACAAAGTGTGAAATTTAAAAGATCTCACCACCTTAGCACAATGCTAACACCACAGGCAAAGGTTTAAGGTAAGTGGTAGAGGTCTAGGGGGTAGAGGTCTACGGTAAATACTACAAGTCTAGGTGTTAAAGATCCACAATAGGCCTTTTAGTAGTACAAGTCTATAGTAGGTAAARGTCTACAGTACGTAATAGAGATCTAGGTAGTAGAGGTCTACAGTAGGTGGTAGAGATCTATATTAGGTGGTAGATGTCTAGATTCCAGAGGTCTACATGGTAAAGAGCTACAGTAGGAGGCAGAGGTCTAGGTTGTTGGTTTGACCACAGTGGTTAGTCCTGCTTTACAGTATTCTTGGCGATCCAGCCACCATGCTCCATCATGAAAACTGATAAGCTTCAACTACAACAATTAACCACCACAACCTTGTAATAAAAGTTTGAGGACACTCAAAACATTTGTGGACCCATCATGCTCCATCCTGTTTAATGTGGACCCCACTGATTTCTTAAACTGGCCTGAAGTCCTCCCAAAGAACCTGCAAAGACCATCCACTACCTCCTAGTGGGGTTGTCATCTATTGAGAAGGAAAAATCTGAATACTGGGAATGAAGAGCAAATCCACCAAAGTCCAGATTAAGTACACTGTTAGAACAGAGAATATTAATGTACGTACATCTACTATAAGGAAGTCAAGCCAGCACCAAGCGTTGGTAAAGTACTTGACGAAGCCGTACGCCACCCACTTCAGCAGCATTTCCAGAATGAAGATGTAAGTGAACACCTTGTCTGCGTACTCCAGCACGGTTTTAATGGTACGCCGCTGCTCGATGTAAATATCCTCAAATGCCTACGCACACGACATCAAGAAAAGTGTAAGTCATGCAATCATGAAAGATCAGTAACAGATGCACCGAGAGGTTATGTTGTGAATGAAAAGGTTTCAGCTTAGGACAGCGTACAGGTCAAAAGAACCAGTTCTGACTGGATCAAATTGGGTGGCACAGAAAAGTAAGATGAAGTCAAAAAGGYACGTACCAGTGCTCCACTGCTGAGTAGGATCATGAATATGATGAAGGACTCAAACCAGTTGTGCTCCACGATGATGAAGCAGGTTTTTCGGAGGGTCCACCAGCTTTTGAACCAGCCCACGTCCTCGCTGACCTGACAGCACTGGAACCTTCGGACGCAGCCTGCAGGCAAACCAAGGATGAAGACATGAGTGATAATGAATGCATGACATAAAACCACATACAGGTTGCAGCTGTTTTAAGATGTTCTGGTATTTATATGAGAAGTGACTTAGGAATAAAATATTGTGTTGATGGTGCTGCATTTGATCCAATTAATCATAATATTCTATTACAGAGGCTTGAACTTGATATTGGGATTACATGAACAGCTCTAAAATGGTTTGTCTTGTTCAACTGATAGATTTCAGTTTGTTAATGTTAATAATTAATCTTCTTACACTAGAGTTAGTCATGGAGTTCCTCAGGGTTCAGTGCTTGGACCAATCCTCTTTACTTTATATATGCTTCCATTAGGTAAAGTTGTTAAACAGCATGGGATAAATTTTCATTGTTATGCTGATGATACTCAGTTATATTTATCCACGAAACCTGATGAATCCAACCAGTTAAACTACAAGCATGTCTTACAGACATAAAAACATGGATGACTCTTAACTTTCTGCTTCTAAACTCAGATAAGACAGAGGTTATGGTTTTTGGACCTGAACATCTTAGGGATCAACTTTGGAGCCTTTCACCTTCTCTGGATGGCATTAATCTGGCCTCCAGTTCTAATGTAAAGAAAACCCCCACAGTAAAAATGTTACCAGGACCGCCTTGTTCCACCTGCGTAATATTACTAAAATTAGAAACATTTTGTCCAAAAATGATGCCGAAAAACTGATTCATGCATTTATCACGTCTAGACTGGATTACTATAATTCTTTATTATCTGGACATTCAAAAAAACTCTTTAAGAAGTCTTCAGTTAATCCAAAATGCTTCTGCCTGAGTTTTAATGAGAGTTAGAAGGAGAGATCATATCTCTCCAGTTTTAGCTTCTCTCTACTGGCTCCCTGTCAAATTTAGAATAGAATTTAAAATATTACTTCTATTACAAACAGGTTAGTCACATGCAAAAGAGGACCATCGCCTAACAATAGGCTTGATTAGCTCTATTGTTCTTAGAGGGTCATGTGCCCCATCACCTGACTTATTGGTTACGATGCTTCGGCTGTGGTTATTTGGTGTTKTGTTATGTGAATGTAGTGAGTGCAAGCGGGGTTCAGCGTCCCCTTGTTTGTGTCTCTCTTTCTCTCTTTGTGTTGGTATCAATGGGGCCCTGATTCACACCTTTTGCTCACAGGGGGCTGAGTCATACTTGCAATAACAGCATTGTAGGAGGAGGACAACTGGACACGAAGGCCTCCACCTCTGTTTAATGGTGGATGGGTTTTCTTTACAAAAGATGGCTTCCTTTACTCCTCTCTCAAACCAACGTTCCTCTCTATCAAGGATGAGAACATCCTCATCCCTGAAAGAGTGACTGCTGACCTGTAGATGAGTGTAAACTGCAGAGTCCTGACCTGTAGATGAGTGTAAACTACAGAGTCCTGACCTGTAGATGAGTGTAAACTNCCTGTAGATGAGTGTAAACTGCAGAGTCCTGGCATGCAGATGAGTGTAAACTGCAGAGTCCTGACCCAACGAAGTAGCTCGTCTGTGCTGGCTCATTCTTTTGAACAGTGGCTGTTTTGTTTCCCCAATGTATAAGTGATCACAGTCCTCCTGACACTTAACAGCATTCACTATATTACTCTGTTTTTGCTGGGGAACTGGATCTTTGGGGTGAACTAATCTTTGTCGTAACRTGTTTTGGGGTTTGAAAGCCACTGGGAYRTCATGTTTAGAGAATAAACGTCTCAGTTTCTCTGAAACTCCCTCCATAGGTGGCGGGAATTCAAGAATTTCTAAATAACTGAACCTTGTGTGATTGACTAGCTGCTTCCCAATTCAGAGGTTGCACCCAAAGTGGGCCGTCTGGGAAGGTTGCATTAAACAGCTGTGAAACGAGACAGTCTAATCAATGGATGACATGTTTGTGAGACCACTTGCTGTCCCATTACCATCAAACATGCCAAGTTGTACAGATTGTCTGTAAATTACACGGATTTTCCTCCATTTCAGAGGTATACGTAGGGTAATCTCATGGATTTCGTCAAAAACTCAGCTTCAAGTGTAATTTATATCTCAGAGCCCGTAGGACGTAAAAATTAATAAATAATATCAAAAACCCATCTCCTAACTCACAGTACTGCTAGAAATAAGTTCTTCACCTCTCCCTGTCCTCATGCAGGCACTGTTATCTCCACCCTACATTCTGTCTTTACCCACAGCCAACAGTCAGCTTGCAAATCGCCCACACCCATCCCCCAACCCCCTGCGTGTGAGTAATAAGGATTTTTTGTGAAACTATGGATTTTTGAGGGTCATGATACAGGTAAATGTCCAAAGGGGTTGACATGTATGTACCATGGTGTTATGTTTTATATCACATGCCTTTAGCTGGAACATGTATTCAATACTTTTAAGGGAAGGTACAACGTCACAAAATTCAGTTTTATTTCAAAAACAGTACACGTAAATAAGTAAAACAATAATAATTTGGCTTTAGCTCCAGTATCAGTATTTGTATTTGCATTTTTTTGTTCTGCTCTCGGAGGAGTAAGAGGCTTTTTCCTTCTCTCCTGCCTTTCCTTTTCTTCCCTGCTTTGCTGCTTGGAGCCTTGTCTACGTTTTCATCTGAAACCAGAAATTATGGATATTTCTATGGATTTGGTTGGCTGGTCTCTTATTAATTTTTTTGGAATAAAGCTTTTTCTTCCATGGGAAGACATGTTAAAGGTGGCACCTCTGTTCTTCTCTATTC
>NW_013953385.1:67750-73966 GCF_001266775.1 Austrofundulus limnaeus
TCCGATCACTGGATTCTACAGATTGGCTTGGTGGTCTCCTGGTGTTCTCCAAAACAGTGTTGGTGGCTATTCGGGCCATTTCCTGGCTGCCTGACCAATATGATGGATTGCCGTTCTATCAGCACTCGGACATTCGCCTTGAGCAAGCTGGACTCGGTCTGCAAGAGGTTCTGCTGAGGGTCGTGGGCCGGCTGTCGTTCCTGGACTTGCTGGTGAGATGGAATTGATCTTGGAGAAAGCTGATAGATCGGCTGGGCRGAATTGTCCACACTATTTGTCTGATTGGATTCGCCACCTTGRGATRTRCCAGCAGAAMRTTAAAGCAGATGGAAAATTGTTATCATCTGCCTGACTCTTCTGTTCCCAAAACAACTGATTACAGTTTGTCTCTCCCCTACAATGGCCTTGAAGAGCTGTTGGACTAAATTCTTCCTGGATGCTGACGTCGAATAACTCATCAGTGGTSTCCTCCGGCAGCTGCTCCACTCAATAAGAMCTTTCACTGAGTAAAGGAACATGGYTTTTTGTGTGGATTTTTTGTTAGGAGTTTAGAAATTGGAAGAGAGTATATGTTATAGGGYGGTATAATGGTACARATTTGGTGATATGATACATATCATGACACAGGGGTCATAATATGATATCGCAATATATTGCGATACTGTAAGCAAGGCACTACATTGCGATATATTGCCATTTTTTCTAAAAATTCAAATAAAAAAAACCTGTTTTTTATATGTTTCATATTTCTTATTTCATTTATGTTTTCAATGGTTAGGCCAAATGTACCATTAAATACTTTGATAATATTAATAATAATATTAATTTATTATAAAAATGTGGTCACACAACACAGGCGGAACCTTGTGTGATTGACTAGCTGAGTCCCAATAGGCTATATGTTGTGGTAAGGTTTAGTAAATGGATGAAAKGAAGCTGCTACCATCTGTGTTGCTGTCAAAATTGAAGGGGGGAGCGTAAGCAYGCCAGTCAAGGCACTCAGTGTTAAACATGGTCGTTGCATTTGACCACTTCAGTACCAWCCCTCGGGGACCCCCTTCAGCTTTGTGCACTAGACAAATGCTACCTGCCTGYCATAACGTAACAGCTCTGATTGCAGGCTAAAGTCAGAATACAGGAGAAAGAGCATCCCATATGGGACACTTCAATTTGGCTTAAARTATGGGACACTCCGGCTAATATGGGACAATTGGCAACCCTACCTCAGCTTTGAAGTCAGGAGGTGTCGGTATACTCAGCTCAGATTCAGTCATCGGTATTTAGTGCTTATATTAATCACAATGCTAACGTGTGAGCTAGCATTATACTCAGGCTCCTCAGAAGTGGCGAAGCCAAATGGCAGGCTGCTGACTGCTACCATCTAGCGGTCGGTGGCTAAACTACAGCACAAAAAKGAACTGCTGCCATGAAAATCATTTTTTCCCTACAAGTTAGGCTACACTACGTTTCTTAGACTGTAGTTAGAAAGGACAAAGTTAGTTAGCCTACTTTATGCCCATTTTAGCCCTTATTAGCTTTGTTTCTTTGCCTGTGAATAGGAAGCTGGTTTGTACTGTAACAATAATCGGCCCACCTCATGGATAATAAACTGAAACAGTGTAACAGTCCTGATCCATAATGTCWACATTTCCATATGGACATAATTTAGCTGAGGATGAAGAATTCACTGTATGTGTGTCAGATAAAATGTCAGCTCCCATTATACCCCAGGGGCTATTCTTCCATCTGTCTCGCTAAGCAGTTACACCAGTTTATTCCTTGATGTACAACTGGATGTGCTCTATCTCTCTTGTCCTGACCAGTCATTTTTCCTGTCCAGCATAGACCATGTGATTCTCACCTTCTGTAAAGCAGGCCTCTGGATCCAGTGACTCCTCTGGCTCCAGCTCCACTGACTCAACACCATCTGCCGGGGGTCGAATATCGACTGTGCTCCCCTCCGATGAGCTCAGAGGCTGTGGGTCAACATCGAGCTTCTGATGGACGAGGCAGAAGATGATATAATCCCAGTTACATGGAAATACTTGGGGAAACTCAGGTTCACTGGCAATAGGAGCCAACCTTCTGAGCTGATTATCATTGTGCTCCAGTGCCACCACTGTGTATCTTAGTACAGAGTAATAGCTCTCAGAGTTGGGCTCTTTAAAGTCACCATGACTGCATCCTCATCATCATCATCACATGCAGCATCGATCAAATGTACCTACAGGCTTTTGTATTGTTTTTAATCTGATGGATTTAAATCAGATCAGGTGGCAAAGGGAGGTTGGCGTAACAGAAATGCACTGTGGGTACGTTTGATGTGACCTCAGTTTGAGGAAGAGTACATGCAGTATTTCCAGTGCATTATCAATCCAAGCCTGAAATAGTACCAAGCACAACGTGGGTATTTTCATGTCCACTGAAAAAGAACCCCAAATCTTTTTTTTCTTTTTTTAATTTCTAGTTCCAACTTATCAAGTCTAAAAGACCTAAATCCCTCCCCCTGTAAGGCCGATGAACACTTTCCTCAGTGACATGAAAACACATTTTGTTTTGTCTTTTTTTTCTCCCCCATTCCTTGAAAGCAGTGTAAAAGCTTCTTCTGTTTGTGTTGAAGTAGACGGGTAACCACATTAGCTTACCAGCAAAAACCAGTACTGTGCACTGTTCAAAAGACAGCAAGTGGTGTGGTGTATATTTCTTTAGTCCCATTTGAAAACAAAACCTTACTGAATTAGCACCCATGCATACCMAGAAAACATACAGGATTACAGACTCAGTGATTTTCATCCTTTTTACGCTATGCAGAAAAAGTCCCTGCTGTTGTCACGTTCACTGGTTACCACAGATTTTAAACCAACAGCTTAAGAAAACCACCTAAATAGCTTAATTTTGAGTGCTAAAATACATCACAATATTGTCTGCATATAGTGTGATTTTGTTTTGTCAACATGGAGCCTCCTGTCTGTTTTTTTTGTGCAAATTCTTTTATTTTATTTATTTATTTTTTTTTGGTTTCATGTCGGATCTGACTGAAGTGGGAAGCATTGGGACATGTCTTCCTGGACAGTGCAGCAGCCCTGATTGCCGTGGGACCCAGCTAATACGGCGCGGGAATGATGGAAGCATGCTGCTTGCAAGTGCATTGCTTTTTTGGAAAGTTATTTCTCGCCCACTCTCCCTTTTTTTCCCTCTCCGTCAGCAGAAACAAATCCTCTTCTGGGTGTTATTTCAAATTGTTATTTTAAAAAAAATTACTGTCATTTATTTTTTTAAAGCTTGTTTTACCTTAATGTTCCAACTTGAGATGTTAACAGTGAAACAAAAGTGGATAACACAGGCATCTTTCAACAAAGAGCCACGTCATAAATAGTGTAAACTCACCATCTCTATAAAGTACTGAAACTGCCAAAAATACACAGAATATACAAATATATAAATGGATCAATTAAAGTGGGCAAAATTTAAATTAAATTGTATTAGAGTTTAAATTCTATTAAAACAAAACCCATTTTGATCCTTGTATGTTTTTCTTCTTCACATTTTCCCCGCTTTTACTCCTGAAGCTTTATTTCCTTAGTTGACTCTCATTTTACAATGACATTTTTATTTATGTAATTGTTTGCTCATTTTAAACAACAAGTATTTGTTCTTGATGGTCAATGCTGCAGTCTTATAATTATGAGGCTATGGATTTCAGCCCAGAACTCAAGGTCTGTTGTGTGGTATCCACAGAAATACCATATTGGCTAAAGACTCATAAAACTATTTCTACATTCTCCAAACACGGCTAAAATCACAAGCAGTTAAATCATCAAGTATGCAAATTGCACAAAGTGACTTAAAAATAAATTAGTCTGCAATGGTTTCCAAAGTAATTCTGTTTAATAAAAAGTTAGCTATGCTATTAATAATTAAACGTTATCGAGATGAATTGAAGTATTGGGGACAGTTACTGATTAATTTAATTTTACATATCTACAGTATTCATACTTAAAGGCACAGTGTGTAGGATTTGTTGTTTTCAGCGACATCTAGTGGTTGAGTGGTTGACTCATCCTCCCCGGTCCTTCCCCCACCCCCACCCCCCGCTTCCAAACACAAAGGAGTTGCTACGGTGTCTCTCAGGTGTCAAAAACCTTTGATAATTCCAACCGCGATGTCTACCAGCAGCTTCAGGGCTAGTGATGTTTCAAGTGGTATGATTATGAGCTTTAATAAGTAAAATTATCCCAGCTACAATGACAGACAACAAATATTACATTTATAGTATTACAACTAAAACCGTTTTTGATGCCGCCACCGCAGTTTGTCCTTCATGAGCCTTCGTAGACAAGATGGTGGTGCAAGATGGCGGTGCAAGATGGCGGCTGCCTGCAGTGGCGACCCGCGACCATGGAGATATAAACAGCTTTTTATAAGGTAAAAATAATAAAACAAGGTCTTTGTCTGCAATGATTACATGTTTTTTTATTATTGTCATTAGGGATTATCTCAATTTCGGCTAAAAGAATTGACAAAATCCTACACACTGTTCCTTTAAACAATAAAATCAAGTAAAACAGCAGGGATGTATCTCCTCACTGTTAGCCATTGCGAAGAGTAATAAAACAAATAAAGTAATAGGAGTTATAGTAGAGTACTGAAACTAGGAGTATACTAACGTTAGTGAGCGTACGTTGTGAGTGAATGTGAACATCTACTGTATATACTTACATAGGTGATAATATAGACATAATGTAATCATAATCCCCTCCAAACACATTAAATAGATTAAAACAATGAAGCATACTGACAATTTACAATTTATTAAAATTTTTGTTTCAGACTGAAGTTGATTATTTTTAGCTGAGGAACTGGAGTCATTTTAATATAATTTTATAAAAAATAACATTTTTTAACTATATAACTTTTGTCCTCAGCTGATAAAATACCAAAAATGCTCCTTTTAACATATATATTTGAAGCTACAAGCTCATCCAACAGAAGAAATTCATATTAAAGCAGATGATTATCTCTCCCTCCTCATCATCCTCACATCGTGCAGCGTTTATCTCATTCAGTCTTCTGTCTCTGACTGCTTTATTTCTTCATGAAGAACTTTCAAATGTCCAAACTGAGACAAACACACCTCAATCTGAAAGTCCATGTTCACAAATACCAAGAATAAATGATCAAAACAACTGATAACAAGCTCTGAAAATCTAAGCTAAATGTCACCAATCAGTTCTAAAACATCTTGCTCTGGATGGACATTTGTTGAAACTGTAGCTCCAACAAATCAACAGCTTTACAAGTTTTTATTCATCCTGTTATGATTTCTCTCTCTCACTGTAGCTATTAGTAAGCTAAGCTAATAAAACAAAACACATCTGAGCCCTTTTTATTTTATCTGAGTATAGTTGACAGTGTTTCCTACAACAAACCAAGCCTTTATCAGCCTGATTCAAACACAATAACTGGATTCTTGGACAGACCCTCTCACAGTCTTGTTAATAATGCTAATGGTGCAAGCAACTATAGTTGTCTTTGTTGCAATGCTGTGCACTCCTTTTATGTCCAACTTTGAGACAGCTTCTTTTATTTGCATCAAAAGTGAATGCATTCAGAAACACACAAGACACATTATGTAAGATATAATTAATAAATACAAAAATAAACCCATGTTTAAATTTAAAACATATATTGATAAAAGGAAAAGATCCACTGTAATATGAGAGTAAATGATAAACAGGTTTTGAGGGAAAACGCACAGAAAAACATTAATAGATAAGTTTAAATATAATAATTCACCAGTGGTGGGCACAGTTAACCAAAGAGCTAGCTTCACTAACTCTTAGTCCGCTTACTAAAAATATTGATTTGCAAATGCTATACAGCCATCCATGCAAATAAATTGTAGAAGGTAACAGTAAACAGCTGAACAACTAAAAATGATCAAAAGCTAACACTAACAGCTAACCACTAAGAYGACGTCACTCAGTCTGCATCACTAACACATTCCCACTCCCGACTCGTCAACATATTGACGCTTTTCCAAGGTTCCTGCTAGGGGTGTAAGAAAATATCGATACACTGAAATATCACGATATTTCATTTCCCGATACTGGATATTCTAAAGCCCTGTATCGATTTTTAATTAAGGTTTAAAATGTCAACCTTCTTGCCAACCATTCATTTTTATGTTGTAGTTCAGTCTCTGACCACTAGTTG
>NW_013953385.1:74235-75731 GCF_001266775.1 Austrofundulus limnaeus
GGGATATATCGTATCGTGACCCCTCTGTTATGATATGTATCGTATCGCCAAATTCTTGCCAATACACAGCCCTAGTTCCCGCTGCATCTTATTTTGACTTGTCGGGTGACCCCCTCGCGTCAGTCCTTGCCGCCCTGACACAAAACTGACACAAGATGGCAAATCGGACGCAGAGGGAACCTTGGAAAAGCGTCAATATGTGACGACTTGGGAGTGAGAATGGGTTGGCATCACACATACTTTCATCTGAAGACTGTGGGACTGACACAAACCTGTTGATGTTAGTTTGTTAGATGTTGGCAGACTTAAAGTTGGCAAAACTTAATTTAGCAGATGCCAAATGATTTGCTAACTGTTTTCAAAGTAAGTGGAAAAGCTAAACCGCTGAACAATTATTTTTTCCGCTATTGGCTGATTAGTAGAACCATGCCCACCACCAGAACCCATTAGAAATTTTGACATTAAAGTCAGCCATTTATATATTTTATATTTATTTTTGGTTTTGACTCTTTCAGCCCTCCATACATCTTTGGTAGTTTCATGAGTTTTGGGATTTTCCTTTAAACTAAAAGCAAATTTGAAGACAACAGCCTAATTTAGCTTCTCTTTTATGTGTTATCTCTTTTGCAACCCTGCTAAATTTATCATGTACTCATCTTTTATTGTCAAAATGACCTCCCTGGGAAAAAAATCTTTCATCATTCCACTATCACTTGAAGAACACACCATAGTACAGCAAAGTTGTTGGTTTTTTTGTGTGTTGTGTATGCATGGGCTACGATGCAGACAAATGAATTTTGTCRGTCTACAGCAAAATTCATTCCTCCATATTTTCATTTTTTCTCCTCCGCCTCCTCTCCTCCTTTCATTCTCAAGCTCGGCGTGTTGAATCAGGTCCCAAAAACCAAGCAATGAAATCAAAAGCAAAGATCATGTTAGATGAGTTTGTCTAATGATGGATCGTAAGGTGCTCATTCCTAATGGTTTGTATTACAGCCTGATGCTTGGGGGTTAATTATGAGAGGGGGAAAGGGGGTGGGATTAGGGAAAAGTAAATGGTTACAGCATTGATTGTGCTGCTGCATGGGGCAGGGGGGTATAAAGCAAAGAGTGTGGTGGGGAGGTGGCTGGGAGGGGGGATACGGAGGGCAGACCAGGCAAAGAACAAAAATGGGCAATCCATTGAAAGTATGAGAAAGAAACATGTTGTCTGTTTATGGCATAGGCAGTCCTCATGGTGAGTGCAATAAAGTTGATCTTACAATTCTCTTCTTACTGAAAACCTTGAGACCGCCTGTGAAACAGCTGCAATAACAAACGGGGGTTAAACACAGTAAGTCTCAACACCAAAAAAAAAAAAAAAAACAGAATACAACCTGAAAATCTGTTTTCACGGCACATCCCGAGAGGATGAGTTCAGTTCTCTGTTTAAACATATTGTGAAATGAAAAGAAAAGGGTTTCTAGACAAGACACCTGATGCTTCTTTCATCAAAT
>NW_013953385.1:80184-81757 GCF_001266775.1 Austrofundulus limnaeus
AAACATTGGTGAATGCCACAAATTCTCCTAAATCACTCGTACGCACAATTTAAGAACAAATCTGTGCGTACGAACGGTTCTTGCATGAGGCCCAATGAATCCAGAAAAACATCAGAGCCCCAGAACCTGTCGCTCCTTGACGTCGCGCTCGCCCTGCGCAGACGAATCGCACGTGTCAGACTGGTGGTTCACTCCAGGTTCCCTCCAGCCTGTGGGCCGGTTCACTGACTGAACCACCGGCCCTCTGACGTGCGTCTGGGCCGGTGGTTCAGCTCGTGGGCCGGTACCAGGTTTGGCTCGGTTGCGCCCGCGTCTTCTCAGTTATTCACGTGACCTAGCAACACGTTCCTGAAGTTCTGTGCAGGGCTGGGGGAGCTCGCAACTTCTGGCTGATTCGCTCGAATTAAAAGAAATAATCCTGTGTCCGCATCGTGATCCGAAACATCGCCAAAATTTAATGGTGCGTTACGTGTGCTAGTATACACATGTATTGTAAATATCATGACAATCCGTCCACACGTTTTTGAGTTATGCTGTCCACAGACAGACAGACAGACAGACAGACATATGCGACAGAAAACATTACCTCCTCGGCGGAGGTAATTACTACTAACTTTTTTTGCCTTAGTTTTCACAAAAGAGTGTGTTARTGTGCTTAAAATAGATAAAGAAAAACACAATGAATATTTTTACTAAGCTCTTGGCCTGATACCAATGATTATCAACCAGAAACAGCTGGGTGCACAGGTCTCTAGTCGTTATTTTGTGGCTCAAAAGCTGAAAAGCTTTGGAGCCTCTGTGATAGAGAACAKGGGTGGTGATTTTACATCTTTAGCTGTTGTTGCTACAGCCTCCACTCCAACCAGAAGGTACAGAACTTTCATCAGCAGAGGTCATGGTGAGACCCATGGGTTAGAGTATCAACGCCCACTTCCAAAATCCCAACTGAAAGCCTGGTCACGGGTGATCAGAGYGGCACACGTTTTAATTAATTGCACTTTACAAACTGTGGCCTCACAGGCAGAAGGTCACAGGTTGGAGGAAACGTTTGCTCCTCATGCATGCTTGGGTTATCCAGATTGGCTTAGGGTTAGTACAGATGGTTCAGAACAACTTCTAAAAGTGATCCCCTGTCTGGTTGATTCAAATCAGCTGTATGACCAATCTCTGTGGTGCTACTGGACATGGACATATTTTGGTTTTTCTAGTTGAAAAATGTATCAAACTGTGACTTAGGTGTACTTTTACACCCTACTGCAGGGCTATTCAACTGGCGGCCCGCAGCCCGCGGGCCAGATGACCAAAGTTCAGCCCGCCTATTGGTTCATTCATCTCTTAAATCCAAACCCCCGGTTTTCTACTTTAATTACTCTAAGTTCTTTTAGTTAGACATGGACATGTTTGGTGTCTACAGAAACATCAGAATCTTGTCTAGAAGCTGGTAAAAAACATTTCTATGACTATCTAAAGGGCTCGACACACGGGAGGCGACATCGCTCGCTCTCCATTCATTTCCTATGGAGCCTGTGCGGTGAGGCGACAATCACTTGCCCTCCTCCAGCTAAGCGACCGG
>NW_013953385.1:82364-85755 GCF_001266775.1 Austrofundulus limnaeus
TTTCACCCTGGCTGCGATGACAGCCGTTAATCGCTGTAGTTTGTCGCTCCCTGTGTGTCGAGCCCTTAAGACAGTTAAAACAACAAACAGTTGAAGATAAAACTATGAAAGTTAAAATAAAATTGGTTTAAAAATTTGTCAAGTCAGATAGGCTATGTTAAAATATTCGTGTTAAATAGGAGGCACAATGTGTTAATTTTGTTTTTGATATTGTTTTATTATTACTACATTTATTACTTATGGTTCTGTTATGTTATATGCATGATTAAATACAGCAAAATAAACTATTTAAAGGTAACAAATCTTTGTAATACTTGTTTATTTACATAATGACTTTAATTGCTGGATGTTCGGCCCCTGTGCTGTTGGTCTGCATTAACTGTGGCCCCTGGAGCAATTTAGCTGAATAGCCCTGCCCTACTGCCTAAACTCTACAATATAACCAAATTAAATGTGACCAAACACAAGCTTGTTCACGTTGCATAAATGAGCCAATTTGTTTTTCTATCCGGAACAAAAAGAACAGCAGTGACATGAGAGAGAAGAACGGTGTTATCCACGAAGCATGTGGTGTCGTGGCTAGAAATAGACTCTTGGGTTTGTTTTGATTCATGGGAAACTGGCACCACACCCACAGTGGCAGATTCACATCACTGGAGAGAGCGGTCCTAATGCTCTGAACAGCACTGAGCTGAGCATTTTCTCTGACAAATTACAAAAAAAAAATTAATTAAAAAAACTTAAAAATCAACCGGCTTTTAAGTAAAATGGTCTTAAGAGGCAGAATATTTCAAACCACCAGTGCGTCCTTTTAAAAATTGTATCTCAAGACTTATAAACATTTATATAAAACTCCTATGCACGTGGATATGAAAGCAAACAGTCGTTCAGACTAATAAAAACATAAAAAAACATGAACCTGTTGTCAAGACAAATGCATGGTTTAGTCATTATTCATCAATGCTGCCAACGTTCTCCAACATGGTGTGTGATCATGAATCAGCACTTCTGTTTTCTTTCAAACTACTTGACTATCAGAAAAGTGACTCGTCTGAATCTCAACAAACTGATGCGAAGCCGTTCATCTTACCTCTTTGCTGCCCTCCAGGTCAGAGGAGTCGCTGCTGAAATCCTCCGTGTTCAGGTTTTCGAAGTCCGACTCGCCCACGGCAATGGGCACTGTCACCGTCAGGCTGGGGTTGTGAATAAATGACATGTAGTCGCACTCCTCCATTGGGTACTGGCCCGCAGTGTCCCCACCCACCCCGACCACCAGCCCTCCTCCTGGCCTCCCATTGCCCTCCATGGTGTACACACCACCGAGGTCTTTGGTGATCTCCAGCGGTGTGTGGTTGGAGATGCAGTTGCCCTTCCCGTTGCTGTGTAGCTCATCCAGTGGTTTGCTCTCCTCGGCCAGGCCGGAGCCCTTACCGCCGCCAAAGCAGAGGCTTCGGACCAACTGCCGCACTTTGGACTTGACGTACGAGATGCCCCGCTGGATGCGGCCCACAGCGATCTGCAGGTTGTTCATCTCGCTGTCGTCGTCGGTCGCAGCCAGATTGTCGGCGCTGAAGGAGCTCAGGAGGAGAGCCAGGAACAGGTTCAGAACCTAGAAGGGAAACAAGATTTAGTAAAAAAAAACTTGTAATCCAACAAAACACTACGCAAAGCAAAACTTCATACCACAAGGTTTCCGATGACCATGACCATCATGAAGACGATGATGCACATGGACTGCCCCGCCACCTCCATACAGTCCCACATGGTCTCAATCCACTCTCCGCACAGCACCCGGAACACGATGAGGAATGAGTGGAAGAAGTCGTGCATGTGCCAGCGCGGCAGCTCGCAGTCGTCCGAAATTTTGCACACACACTCCTTGTAGCTCTTGCCGAACAGCTGCATGCCCACCACGGCRAAGATGAACACAATGATGGCCAGCACCAAGGTCAGGTTGCCCAGGGCACCGACCGAGTTCCCGATGATCTTGATCAGCATGTTGAGTGTGGGCCATGACTTGGCCAGTTTGAAGACCCTCAGCTGGTTGAAGAGGAAGATTACAGGGTCACATCTGGATGGWTGGCAACTTTTCAAGATAATAATACAACATACAGTAGGGCTGGGTATCATGGCCACGTCTCCGAATCAATTCACTTTTGGTTCACGAGGTTCTGAATCGATTAATCACGATTCGATTTGATCCAATTCGATTCGATCTGCTCAAAAATAATGAAAATGGTTCAATTGTGTTGCAAAATACAATAGCACTTTATTTTTTCTCTTCGACATAAACAACAGGTTTTAAGGGCAAACTTTTAAATTAAACAATTTAATCTTGAAAGGAAACTGTCACAAGTTTAAAAGGTTGTAAATTAAAAAGGAATTGCAGGTGACAGTGTTGTTGGATACATTCATTTTCAAGAAATTAATAATTTTCCTGATAAATAAGAAGTGATGGGAATAAGGYTGCAGGAGAAGAGGTGGGCTAATATAAATATACTTGCGCCCACACGTTTTGAGTGTATGACAATTGTATATTTGTAATGTTTCTGTTGCCTTCTGTTGTTATGCTCAATAAAACTTATCAAAACTTATTACTTATAACTTATTAAAACAAATGATACAACTACGATATTTCATCACTGTGGATTTCATTAAGACGTTTCTTAAAGTTAAAAAATAATATCTGTAACAAAACTAAACAATATTGCTAGAATGTCATCTTTCACACATTTCTACATGCTGTGGAGAACAGTTTCAGTCAGATGTTTACATACAGTTGACTGAGCACCTGAACCTGAGCACTTGCTCATCGTATCATGCTTCATTTTCTGCTATCGCGTAGGAGCGCAAATCTTTACAAACAAAATTCGCCATTGTCTCTGTTATCTTTAAGTTCTGTGAAGAGTCAGCTGGTAATGTTAGTGATTCCTTGKTTTCTTTTATTTTGCTCCAGACAACTTGTCGAAAGCTAACATTAGYACTGAACGTCAACTGAATGTAAACATACGGCAAGCCAGGAGTGACAAATRCGCATCAGACGCACACACAAGACRCCATGGGGAAGAATYGATCTCATTCCCTGYGAATTGATTTTCYCAAATTTRAATGAAATCGATCCAAGATCGATTAAATCAATTTTTTTACCCAGCTAAAAAAAGTTAACATCTGCAAAGGTTTACACATGAAAATACATTGTTCCACCATTATTTCAGTTCAGGCCTGTTTCACGAGTTTTATTTTTAAAAAGATCTGTTGAAGCATGGGTGAAAAGCAATATCTGAATATCATTTGTTAATTTTTACAGAATTTTAATTTTTTATTATTTATGCCAGATTGTCCTGATGCATCTCAGTAATCTGCAAAGGTTTACACATGAAAATACATTGTT
>NW_013953385.1:86755-89274 GCF_001266775.1 Austrofundulus limnaeus
TCTGGTTATTTTTCTCCTCCACCCCTAACAAATGGGACTGCTTGTGGTTTTAACTGTTTTTGGTGGACTCATTATTTTAACAAAGATTCTCCCATTTTTTTGTGTTTAAATGACAGATCTTACATCAGCGGTTATCCTGTAGCATTAGACCTGCTTCTTAAAGGCTCAACACACGGGAGGCGACATCACTCGCTCTCCGTTCATTTCCTATGGAATTTGTGCGGTGAGGCAACAATCGCTCCCCCTCCTCCAGCCAAGCAACCAGCGAAAATCATGCATGTGAAATTTCGTGCTCGTACACGCAGACGTGCACACGCGAGCTTGTGATGTGACATTTGAAAGTTGACTAATGTTCAACTTTTGTCGCTGTCTCTTAGCATACAACCAATCAGCGAGGGTTTCATTGACTGACCAATGAGCAGAGAGTATCCTACACACTGCAGTTAGCTAACACTTTCACCAAGTGATTAGTAAAAAAGGCAGCTTTGTGGGAATTTGTTGGCGCCAGGGTGAAGTTATCCCGTAAGATTTTTCCTCATAAAATCGTATCTAGTGTGCGTTTGTTTTTCAACATCATTAGCATCACAAGATTTGTTTAGTTTACACGTCCGTAATGCACCCGCTCCTTTTTTTTTTGCAAACCACCAATAACCTTTACAAGAAATAGTAGAAGAACTAATCGAATTTCGTGAAGACAAGTGACCCGACTGAGAGCGCAATTCCCAACGCTGCCATCGCTATCACGTCTCATGTGTCGGGTTTTACCCTGGTTGTGATGACAGCCGTTATTCGCTGTCATTTGTCACTCCCTGTGTGTCGAGCCCTTTACTTGTTTAGTGGTTTAGCATTTGCACTAGGGATGTACCAATATGGAAATTTCAGCCAATATCGATATCCGATATAAATATTGGTGTTACGGCCGATAACGATATTTACCGATATTACACAAACACACAAATTATATTTTACATATACGCACAAACACACTTGGGTCTCTTTTTGATACAGTAAATAAACAACCAGACCTCTGACATGGCTCATTACTTCAGTAAATCCTGGCTGTGCAGTGTAAATATCACTATCATGATCAAACAGATGAACCAACCATCTCCCCTCCCAAAACAGAAACACAAAGCTAAAAAGTGGGAAATCAATATCGGACGTCAATATCGGCCCAGTTTACATATTGGAACGATGCCGATATTCTAAAAAATGACCAATATCGGCCGATACTGATATTAATGCCGATATATTGTGCATCCATAATTTGCGCATCTAATATTTTAGTTAGCAGACTGACGTTAGCAAAGCAACGTTTTTAGTTGGCTGTGCCTTTTTTATACCAAGACGTTGACTGTAACTGTTCACTTTTCTATAAATGTTCTTACCAATCTGAAGGACCTGAGCACAGACAGGCCTTCTACGTTGGCCAAGCCAAGCTCCATCAGACTCAGACTAACAATGATGCCATCAAAGATGTTCCAGCCCTCCTGAAAGTAGTAGTATGGATCCAGGGCTATGATCTTGAAGCACATCTCTGCTGTGAATATACCAGTGAACACCTGAAGTGGGGACAGAGGAAAATAAAAATCTGTCATTAAATCTGCATTAAAAAGAAAAAAAAAGTATATATATATATTTTTTTTTTGTTTGTTTTCTGATGTAGTAAACAAATGCTTGCCAGGTTTCCAACAGAGAGGACGTTGTCAAACTGGCTGGTCATGGGGTAGTGCTCCATGGCCATGAACAGGGTGTTGAGGACGATGCAGATGGTGATGGTCAGGTCCACGAATGGGTCCATGACCACCGTGCTGACCACGTCTTTGATTTTCAGCCAGGCTGGACAACAGTCCCAGATCAAACAGGTGTTGGCGAACCTATACCAGCAGGGCGGACACTTCTGTCTGGACTCTTCAAGCTCTGAAACAAAAATGAWTTAAGATGTTTTTGTCCATGTCTTCTCTCAAAAATATTGTTTCTACTAGAATTTGACAACTGGATGAATATAACCAACCATCTGATCAGCTGAGTTGGTTTATTTGGTTTTAAGGAATGACCTGAGAGGACTGTAATACACCTGGGTCGTTTCAGGTGTAAGCTCATCTGTTTATAGGAAGCAGATTGTCTATGTCTCTTTCAGGTGTCTGACAGCCTGTTTTCTGATCCAGACAGGCTGGTCCTCTGTCAGATATAGGGATGGGTACCGAATTCGATACTGTTTTATGCACAGACCGAATTCTGTCGGTACTACTGAGAACCTATTCACGTAACATCAAACGATACCATGTTTCCGTACCTAAACGCATCATTGCAGCCGGTTTGGCGTAAGAGTGGTGAGTTTTCCATGCTTGTCCTGAACGTAGCATTGCGCAAGAGCGTAATGACGTCATCAGTCGCTGGTTCAGTAAACAGAGTTCAGTCTGAACGTAGCATGAGAGCGAGCCTCGCAGCTCCTGGTGTAAAACTCACTGAACAGACCGCCTCTGAATTATCTGGTGGATTAATTATCTTGTGAGCAC
>NW_013953385.1:90131-91594 GCF_001266775.1 Austrofundulus limnaeus
GTTAAGTACCGGTACCGATTCCCAGGTACCGGATATTGGTACAGAATCGATTCAAAAGTCAAAGGTACCCATCCATAGTCAGACAACTCTGTTGTTCTGAAGGATAGAAAATAAGTCTTCTTTCTTCTTCTGCTGTCATAAGATAGAGTAGTCCTCCATCTCACTCTGTCCTCTCCAAACCCWYTGTCCTTCCTCTGGACATGTYCAAACCATCTCAGTCTGGWCTCTCTAACTTTATCWCCCCGTCCTTCAATCGATTCTGAAGCACAGAGTTGTTTTTCTCAGATCAGCAGGTGGATTTAAGAAGCTTCAGGCCACAGCTGCTGTTGCACAATCAGCACATTATGACCCAGACTGCTGAACATTATTAAACACAAACTAGCCGACTAATAAAACACTCGCTGCTTGTTTGGGTAGATTACAGTTATCAGTGATGGTTGGAGCGCCCATCATCTCTGGCTGTGTGCCAGAGCTCTTCTGATGGAGCACCTCATGCCAAATGTTCCGTCAACGTTTGTTTCTTCTTTTATAATCACATTATTCACCGTTTATGCAGAATATTTAATAAAATGTGTAAATAACTGTTCGGTTCTAACTGAAATCGGCTTYGAAACAAGAAAACAAAATTTTTCTGTATCAGAAGGCAAGATGCACTAACCCTGATTTTACACACTGTACGAGGTGTTGGGTTAAAGCAACCGGACTAAAACAACTCTGGTTTATTTTTAGTCAGCAGTGTTGGTCGATCAGTTTGACTCAGCAATCTGAGTTAGGTTTTTATCTAAAGRTTTGTTTAAGAAAACACTTTAGTTAATTTAGAGCTCTTAAAACATTGAGCTACATACAATAATCCAAAACCTGGGTTATTAGATCACTACAAAGTAGGTTGGTGCTAGGCTAGCAAGAACTAATGTTACGCTCAGTGGTGGGCGTGTTACACTCATCAGCCAACAGCTGATAGCAGAATGATTTTATTGTTTAGCAGATTAGTATTTTTTAACTTTGTAAACTGTTGGTGGACCAATTATCTTCAGCTACATTAGGTTTTGTCATCTTTAAGTATTCTAACAGCTAAGTAAGCTGACGAKTTTACGTCATGGTGCAGCGCCATGTCCAAAGAAGAAGACTGTCCAAATCATAAAACTCCTTTGATGTGGTCGACAAATGTGTCCTTCTTTTTCTTTTTTACTAATTTAAGGGATGGGTCTGGTGAATCCCTCGGCCCATGCATTGTGGGCAGACCAGAGATTTTTTTTTTTTACTAATGGCGGACGAGGTGAGTTTTTAATAAAAATCTGGTGGTATAAAAATTGAAAGTTGAAAGTGGTTGTTTTGTTAATACTTCTGTCATTTGTATAGACATATTTTTTTTCAGAAATCAAACAAGCTGGTATAACAAAATAAACATGCATGTATGGTGTGTCCATTAGTTCTTCAAATATTGCCTTTAAGCTATTTTTGTT
>NW_013953385.1:98374-99116 GCF_001266775.1 Austrofundulus limnaeus
TCATTAAAGAAGAACCCGTCCAGAAGACCTACACAATTTTTATCTTTTTGACAAAAAAAAAAACATTTTTTTGTACTAAAATATGCAAGCATAAGTGTTTAGTTTTCATACAAACCAAACCCAACATAAAGGATGGGAAGAAAGCAAAATGAAGGGTTTAATGGGATGAAACAGATGAGTCACCTCCGGCAGCAGGAGACCTACAGGAGAGGTTGTTACAGACGTCCCACCGACCAGCGACACCACGCCGTTGCAGTCCACGGAGCAGTGCATCTTGCCGTTGGCGGGCAGCACGATCCGAGGCACCCCGAGGCTGGTCTGGCTGACGGCGCTGCAGCGGCGCTCAAGGCGCCGCGGCAGGAACAGGGAGCCGCGGCGGCTGTCGCTCTCCTCGAAGGTGCTGTGCTCGTCGTCGGCGAAGTCGTTCTCCGAGCCCATGTCGCGCGCACGGCCACGGAAGCTGAAGAGGCTGGCTCGGCTGTTCCTCCGAGGCGAGAAGAGGGTCCCGCGAACGCTGAGGAGAGACTGAGGTAAAAACGAGCTTTATCAGTTATTTAACCTGAATGTAATCAGCTTTTGTGGAAAACTGGAGTTCCTCCAGTCAGGGTGATTTATCTGAGAGGGATCGACGTCTGACAACAACAGGGTTGAAATTAGAAAGAAACTGAGTCAAATCAAGTATTTCAAGAATCTTACCAAGTAAAATTTACTTACTCCATTGGCAGAAATGTTTGACTTAATT
>NW_013953385.1:104737-106157 GCF_001266775.1 Austrofundulus limnaeus
AATAGGAGCAGATATAAGATATTTTTCTTCTTCTGCTTTCTTTCATTTTATTTTATTTGTATTGTTTTGTTGTATGTAATGTTTTGTTTTAAAAAAAGAAATGAATAAATACTATAAACTAAACAAAAGTTTCTTGAAAAGCAACGGAGGGTAGAATTTATAACCCACACATTTTAWGATGTAGGCTGAAACTGAACTTCCTCTTGTTGAAAGACAAACATCAGCCACTGGCTCTGACCCTGCTGGTTGAACCTTCACACTCTGCTCTTACTGGTGCAATGTGCAATTAATGAAGATTGTCCACCAGGCTGGCCCAGTTTAGCCATGAAACCTCCCACACTAACATGACAGGTGTTTCAGTTTCATTGTCTAACCCCTGTACATCTACAGCTGATTKACATCTGGAGACAATCAGCTAGAARCCAACAGAGATGACTACAACTCAGTCAAACCAGCAGATATTGAGGTAAAACTTGATGTGCTTTAAGTGTAGGGAGATTCCACGACATCTTTGTTTAAAACTCTGGCATTAACTCTGGAGTTAATGTCTGTGTTAGTAAAACATCTCAGGAACTGAGGGGCGTTGTCAGGAAGCAGTGATTGAATGTTTATTATTTACCCACTGAGTYAAGGTTACCTGGTTGGGGGAGGAGCATCTTTTCTCGTAGGACAGCCGGTTGGCGTCGATGGAGAAGCGGAAGCTGGACCTCTTGATGCTGTCCTCGGACTCAGACTTGCGAAACTTGTCGCGCACGCCCCTCTCCTCCTCCTCCTCGCGCTGCTTCCTCTTCTTCCTCCGGTTTCGTCGCTCCTTGGCGCTCTTCGAGCTCAGCTTGGACGTCCCCGAGGAGGACTCAGAGGTGAGGCCCCCTCTCCCGCTGTACTCCCCGTCCTCCGTTGCTACCGCCGCCGCCGCTGCTGCCGCTGCAGCCTGCCGGCCAATCAGAGCAGAGAGAGAGAGAGACGGTCGTCATGGTGACCCGAGGCCCGTGCGTCTCAGAGGAGGAGGAGGAGAGGAGCAGCAGCAGAGACAAGAACAGCCAAACGGAGACGAGACTCCTTCTAAAAACATGGCCACCTGAATGTTTTTCTAAGATTCTCTGTTCTGACTGAGAGTTCTGCAAACGATATGTTTTAGAAAAAAAGATTTAACAGTTTAGGTTTTTAGATAAATGGTGAAGATCTTCCTGTCCACAGGTCCACTCAGGTGTTTCAGCTCCTCCCAGTATTTAGACCAAGTCACTAAGTACAGTCCAGTGTCTGGTTCTGATCCATTCTTTGGTGTTTTTGGCCATGTGTTTGGCTCATTAACCTGGTGGACCTCAGATCGGTTTGAAATGTATTCAGATTAAATAATCTGAATGTAGGGTTCACATGCACCAGGCTTTTATTCAGAATAGAAGTACTGACATGCTCAGAG
>NW_013953385.1:107157-109826 GCF_001266775.1 Austrofundulus limnaeus
CATTAGCACCTCTAGTAATATATTTACTGAGAAAAATGGTGACGTGTTCAATACTTATTTTACCTGCTGTAACTACTCATAAATTTGATATCTGTATTTTTAAAACAATACGCTGATAATTTCATAAATAAAAGGTCCGGATCAACAACATCAAAGGCTGCTCTGAAATCAAGACACAGCTCCTACTAACTGTTGATGTTTCAACCAGTCATCAGTCAGAGCTGACAGAATACATACATCAAAATAATGTTGAATCTGATTCTACATCCTTTCATTGTACCCTGCACAGACTCCAGACAGGAAATAACTGAGCCACCTCGGTGCACYCTGAATATTTAGCCTGATTAGTTTTGAAATGCTGACTACATTTTTATTTGTATTTCTTGTTTTAACAGATAAACTCCACTGTTCCAGCCTGCAGCTCCTGTTAATCTACAGATCTGTCTCTGGAAGTGGAGTGGGGGGAGTCCTGAGTGCCGAGGGAGCAGAGGAGGAGGTCTGCCATCCCCAGCATTAAACCCATGCGTCTCCCAGACAACGCTGGCTTCCAGCCAGAGCACAAACACTGACTGGAGCGTTCTGCAAGCTCGGCAAATAAACCCAGTCCCTAATGTGTTCCTCTTACGTCTGCATGTTTTCYACATCTTTACAAACGTGGGCAGCTAGGGGAGTCATCCCGTAAGCGGGAGGTTGTCGGTTCGATCCCCCATTCCAACTGTCTCGGTTGTTGTGTCCTCGGGCAAGACACTTCACCCACCATGCCTACTGGTGGTGGTTAGAGGGTCCGATGGCACCAGTGCATGGCAGCCACACCTCTGTCAGTGTATCCCAGGGCAGCTGTGGCTACAGTGTAGCTTACCACCATCAGTGTGTGAATGGGTTTGTTTCTGGTGACATTTGGGGACAAACGTTGAGTCCTCATTTGGTTTAAATGCCATTGGTGGGTTGGGGGTTGGGTTTAGGACCAACCCAACCCCCAACCCACCATTTGGTTTAAATGTCATTGGTGGGTTGGGGGTTGGGTTTAGGACCAAGGTGTGAATTGAGTTTAGATTAGTTTTAGGGTCAGGTAGGTACCTGTGAGGTTAGCCTTAGGGTTTGTGGTCAGYMTTAGGCTGTAGAAATYTAATGGAAGTCAATGGAATGTCCCCAAATGGATAGCTGTGTGAACCTGCGTGTGTGTYAATGGGTGAGTGAARGAAGTGTAAAGCCCTTTATGGTTCATACAAACTTGGTAAAACCTTAATTAAGTTCAAGCCATTACRGTTTACCKAACATGAGCYTACCTGAGCTTCCTCCTGCTGCCTCTTCAGCTGCTCCAGCATGGCCTGGAACTCCTCCTCCTTCTGCTGAGCCTCCTCTATGGTGGCCTGGTTCTGCTCGTCGTACGCCATGGCCACCACAGCCAGGATCAGGTTGATCAGGTAAAAGGAGCCCAGGAATATCACCAGCACAAAGAAGACCATGTAGGGCTTCCCCGCCGCACGCAACGTCTGACGTGAGGAAGAGGAAGTTCAGACGAAACCCAGCAGTTAGTCCACCAGACTGAGCAGGAAGTCAGATATTTTGTTCCCAAAGTCCCAGATCTCTGCCCACCTGCTGGTAGAGGTTCTCCCAGAAGTCCTGAGTCATGAGTCGGAARAGGGACAAGAAAGCCCAACTGAAGGTGTCAAAGCTCGTGTAGTCATAGTCCGGATTACGACCCCCTTTGATGCACACAAAGCCCTCCGGACAGAGCCTTTAAAAGACACAAAGGTYCTTTAAAACATAAAATACAAGCTACTGTATACTACTTCCTGTTTACTACAGCCATGCGCTGGTTGATTCAATCCAAACCAGTAGATGGAAACACACCTAATTTGCATTTCTTTTTCTTTTTTTTTTTGTGACATTAAAAAATCCACTTAAAATTGACATTACAATTAGATGGACACTCGTGAGAGGAAAACACATTACAGTAAAATTTTACATCCTGCTTGGTAAACCAGGGTGGTAGCAGCTTTGTGCATGTCTGATTTATTTACAGTGGTCTCTGCTCTGCTCTGACTGCAGCTGGTGTTGCTGTGTGAGCATACATGTCCATCCCTTCCAACGTTTACCTGTATAATGAGTCTCAAAAATCTGTAATTTTTGCAGAAAAATACGAATGAATTACATGCACAGCAAGTGGGGGGGTGGTGCAGGCCGACTGTCGGTCATGGAGATGGGGAAGGTCCTGGCTGTGAACTGCAGAATGGGGTGMGGTCGGATAGTAGGCYGAGTCAGACGTCTGACTCCGCCCTCAAATCCTTTTGATTGGACTGTCCATTTCCTTCCCTCCAAATGTAATTTTAAAAACTTTATTTTAGTAGCATTTACCGCTCYTACTCGACGGTGTTTGGATCTAAATGAGTGAAGGTAATATAAACCTGTACAAAACAGACTGTATTGTATCTGCTGGTTATTAATAGTTTTACGTGCACACCTCCCTAGGGAAGTAACCACATATTCAAACTGTCAACATCGCTAACCTGTGCTAACACATCCTGTTTCAGTAACMGGGCATTTCAAAATAAGAGTCTTTTATACACAACATTACTGACTTTCACTTTACYTTAGTAYAACCTAAAATGTRTTTCRCAGTGTCGTGATGAAGTGTTGCTCGTTATGATTGTTGCGCGGAGCTTGAG
>NW_013953385.1:110826-117300 GCF_001266775.1 Austrofundulus limnaeus
TTTTTTAACGTTATTTCACTCATATATTCATAAAATATATAATAAATAAAAAGAAAATAAATAGTTATTTATAAATATAAAAAAATATTTAAAAACATACTTTTTCATCCTGGTTAGTTTATATTTTATGTTTTTTTCTACATTATTTCACTGATATATACATAAACCTTGTATATAATTAATAAAAAAAAGTTAGTCTATAATTATAAAACGTAAAAACAACCTTTTTGGTTCCACCATTTTTTCAGAACCGCTGCTTGCTTGCTGTCCAACTCCGCCCGCAATCTGATCACATTCCCTACAAGCCGTGACCACGCCCACTGGACGTCCGACTCCGCCCTCTATCCAACCCCGACCCATTCCAAGATGACTTTATATTTTAGTCTCCAACCCTCAGCATCATCATTGCCCCCAGAATGCATTGTGTCAGTAACAAAATGATGACGCGCTTTAGTGTAAAATATAATAAACACATTTTTATGTAATTAGGAGTTTTCACGTGTCACAAACAACAACTTTTAGTAGAACAGAGAAAAACAACATATGAAGACCAACATGTGACAGCAGTCAACGATCACTCTGAACCAAACCTTTTAGTTTAGAGTTGACAGTTTTTGGATTAATAAACAGAAATCATCAAAGGGAAGATATTTTCACACTGCATCATTAAAACTAAAAATTGTCCAACTCCAGTTACCTGCTGGAGTTATAATAGGAGTAAATGAGGCTCCAAGCCACTCAGTTTGGCCTGGTAATGACAGTCGACGCTAATTTTGTAACGCTGAGCTGTGCAGTGCTTTTAATTGGTCGTATAAATAAAACATGTCGAGCCTTACCCCGCGCCGCTGCCATTTCCACAGAGCAGAGCGTCCCTGCGGCCAGGGAGGTAATAATAATTACCTAAAGAAGAGGAAGACAAACAGGAGGTCAGTCACAGCAGAGGAGGAGGCACAACATGTGGCTTTTTCATGTCCACACGCATGTTCTCTACGTGACGTTAGAGCACTTGTGTCAAATATAAGGCCTGTGGGCCAAATGTGGCCCGTGGGTGACTCCCGTGTGGCCCACTGGGGGGGAGGGTCCCTCCCAAAAATAAATATTTTTTTTTACTTAGCATGAAATTTGTTTCTTATATCAATGGTAAACTTTAAATTGATGGTTAAATGCAGCAAAATTAATTTAATAAAATAAATGAAATAAAAATAATTTAATAAATTCCTGTTCCTGAGCTGTTGGCTTGAAGTAACTGAGCAAGTTAGTTGTAAAGCTCAGTACTAATGTCTGAAAATAAGCTGCTTTAAAGTCACCATGAAACATAAACTAAATCTGCCATAATGCAGCCAGAAACTCATCAGTGATTAAAACTTRATTTGTTTTATTTTTAATAATATTTCTGTATTTATTACAGATTTAGCCAATCGTACACTTAGTTCTTATCAGTGTTTAAAAGAGGACATGTTAAAACTCTGTTTAGTCAAAGTTAAACATGAAATGTTAAAGCTCATTACAAGTGGCCCTTCGAGGGCCACCGTAACGCTCATGTGGCCCTCAGTGAAAATGAGATTGACACCCCTGCGTTAGCAGGACCTTACATCCATTTTGTCTGACTGCAAACAACATTTGATGCTGTTTAGACGTCGCACTCCATAACAACGTCCTTTTAATCATCTCTCTCTGACACTACATCAGTTTGTCACTGCACATCTTCTCAACCTTCTCCTACCAGCCCATGTTGGAGAGRTCGCTCCACAGCGTCGCTGTCACTCCATATCATGGCTCCTCTAACACAACAACTGCTGCCCTACCAGCCAGCTCATGAGTCAGGCGCCAGCTTGACCCTAGTTAACCCTGTCGTTTTACTCACTCTCATCGCTGATGTACTCGGTCCAGTTGAAGGTGGCGTTGAGGCCCAGCAGGCTGGTGTCGTTGGCGGCGGTGGCGTTGACGTCACTGCTGTTGTCGTGGTTCACGATGCGCATGCACTTCTGCCTCAGGTTGCCCATGAAGAGCTGCAAGCCGATCAGGGCGAAGACGCTGAGGCAGAAGACAGTGAGGATCATTACGTCCGACAGCTTCTTCACCGACTGGATCAGGGCGCCCACGATGGTCTTCAAGCCTGAMCGGGACAGAGGGTGTCGGGGTGAAGGACAGGGACATGGAAGAGCGATTACTGCATGCTAAAACCAGCAGGGAAGAAGCTCCATGTATGAGATGTTTGTCATACAGGAAGCAAGCTGACAAAGTTGGCTGCTTAAAATGCACAGCAACATTTTCAGCCCAGAGTTCTAATTCTGATCAAAACATCGGTTTGGTTTCAGAAACTAAAAAAGGGGCGGGGCGAGAAAATCACTGCAACACTTTAAAYGAGATCTGTTTCGTTGCAGTTGCAGCTCCGTCGTGTGAAATAAAACCAGTGAGGACATGTTGGTGTTTTATTTGTGTAAACACAGCAACAACAACAACAAGGACGTTGAAGAAAGTGGAAGATGAATTTGGCTTTAATTTGGAGATTTTCAGCTGTCTCAAAATGTGGTGCAAGCAGACAGGTGTGGGCCAGTTCTTGCAATGATGGCACTGTTTTTTTGGTTTACGTGGTGCTGGCCCATGCGTGGACCACCTCTGGTAAACCACCGAGCTAAAATTTGGTGTGGTAGTAGCCAAAGGTGAACCCCAACATTGTCGTTACTGGTGGGAATCAACTCTGTTTGTTGGCAAAATACCTCATGAGCCACTGAACAGCATTTAATCYAATGTTTTCAAATAAGTAATCATTTGGACTAAATTTTCAGAGTCCACACAAAAATGGCTCCAACTCAGTGAAATTTACAGATAACTGAGCTAAATGTGGGTGTGGTACTCCATCAGGTCAACAGATTATTTTAGTTTAAAGCTCTGCAGTGGGTTATAAACAACCTTTAATCTCCATGCATAGTAAATAAAATCTTCTGCTTTGATACTTTGAAAGCCACACTCATCCTTGTTGTAATGGTACCATGTTAGACACAAATTTGTTCCTGTAGGAAGACACCAGCATGTTCTTGCACTGCTTGCGCATTGCTTTGCAATGCCACATAAACAGAGCTAAGCCGGGTTAAAGTCTGAGTAAAGCCACTCCAGATGTTTGAGTGCAAACACGCTGTATGCATGAGAAAATTAAAAAACGACTGAGATTTACAGAATAATGGAGTTAAAAGAAGTAAAGTTTTGAACAATTAATATCTTATACCTGTTTAATGTAACTCCTTAAACAACCTCAATATAAAAAAATGCTAATTTCTGATTAGACCGATGAGCTAATTGCTAGTTTGCAAAGGCTAACTTCTACATCCTAGATGACTGAAAATATGCTGGACTGACTGCAGTAGAGTGCAGGATTGGAGCGTTGTATATGAGCGAGGCTAACATAGATGCTACGAGTGAAGCTAACAGTAGGCTAAAGTAAAAACAATAAGGTTTACTGTATCTGTTTATCGACAGACAGTGCAGGGATATGATCTGGGTGGTTCAGTGTTGGTCTTTTACCTTTAGTTAAATGTTTGGAGTAGACTTTAAGTCCATGACTTTTTGTGGTCAAATTCATCTGGTCCCATTAGCTAGCATCTTAGCTTGGGACTAGATGGTTCTCAAATGACGTAGCGACCTGCAGGTCAGGTGATCAAATCACCATATTTGTGGGCGCGAATGCGGAAGAGGGGATTAGTCTACGGTCTACAGTCTATATTCTTTATGTAGTATTTTTTTATAATTTGTTTTAGTAGTCATGGAGCAAGTTTGCATTGGAGTTGTTTACAAAGCTGTGCTACTCATGTGGCAGAGAAACACGCTTTTAAAAAAAAACAGACGTTGTAAAAACACCAAGCAAAGTAGCAGAACTGTTGGCAAAGCCACGTGATTTTGAGGCTGGCGATAATCAACCACAAAGATTTCACCCTCCTTGGGATTCCAGAGTGTGTTCAGATCACTCCTGCCACGGTTAGTGACCGCGTAGTATGTCAGTTACCTTAAAAATAAGAAGGTTGTGTGRACTATGAACAGAAAGGTGTTTCGAATACTGTGCAATCTACCCTTGTCAACACAAACGTAGGATACATTGACAGCATCAGATTATAATCACAAAAAGCTCCGTATTATGCAGTACGTACCCATTTGGAGTATGTAAGATATAGTTACTAATAATATCAGAGAAAGTCACACAGAGTCATGTCAACACAGCCTGTGTGTCGGCTCTGCAGACTTCAGCAGCTCGTAAGGATCGCTACTTTCAATAAAGCTAAATACATTGATTTAGATTTATTATCTAGTAGATTCACGGGTGTCCTGAAAGGCACATTTTAAATACTATGTATTATTATCCTGGTCATGCTCGTCTGCGTTGTTCAGCGGCCTTTTTCCATTTTTCCCCTTGCTTTTTTCTCCCATACTGGCTTTATTGCTACAAGATAAATGCTAGCCCACAAACGGGGCGCGAAGGGTAAAAAATAGCTCGGATGAGGACGTCATTGAGAACCATATATATTGACAAAAAATACTCCTTCCATGTGGGGAAGATGAATGGATCCTGAGTCATGTGGTCCTCCCGGTGGAGTTTGACGCAGACATGGTCATGTGACTCGTCTTTTAAAAAAAAGGTTGAGAGAGGATCCTCATTGGCCTGCTAACGTTAAAACGTTAATCCACTATACAAAACGTTTGCTTCATTATTAGCAGATTAGCATAACTGTGCCCACCACTAACGGGTCCCGTAGCTAATACAAATCCTAATCTGCTAAACAAAACAGTTATCTCTGCTATTAGCTGTTAGCAAATTAGTAAAACTGTTCCCACCAGTTTGTTGGGAGACCATTAGCAAAGCTAAATGCTAAGTTAATGGTTTCCAATTTTTWAAAAAAAATCTAACATGCTAAATGAAAAGTTAGCTTTGCTAACAGATGTTTTAGCAGATTAGTGGAACTGTGCCCACCAATGCTTGTTGTGAAACCGTTAGCAAAAGCTAAATTGTCTGCTAAGGATTTCTTAAATTAGCACAAAACAAATAGTGTTTTGTTTCAGCTATAAGCTATTATAGGTTTAGAGTAACTGCGCCCACCATTTCTTATCTAATTGGACCACTAAGTTTCCAAGGTGAGCAAAAAATGCTAATAAGCTAAACAAAACATGAGTGTTGCTATTAGCAGAATTGTGTCCACCAGTTTGTTGGGAAACTGCTATCAAAACCTAAATGGGCTGTTAATGGATTCCAAAGTTATCTATGCTAATACTAAATGCTAATTCATTGCACTTAAAATGAGTAAAATATCAGAACTGTTCCCACCACTGCTTCCTGGGAAGTTGTTAGTGGAAACTAATTTGTCTGCCACAGTTTCCAGTTTCTTAACAAAAWAGTTTTTTATTTATTATTTATTTACTAACGTATTTTTTTATTTTCTTTATTTATCTTTAATGTACATGTTCATAATTTTTCTTAAAATCAAAGTGTGTTAGAGAAGAGGCAGGATAAAGTAAATTTAGCTTTGCTATTTGCAGAAGCAGAAGTATGCTCACCACTGCTCGATAAGAAACTCCTGCTGAGTTTTCAAATGTTGTTTTTCATTAAGCTGAAATCAGTACTGTCTGCGTCTGCAATGTGATAAATCCCAGTGTTTTGTTTTTCTCCTTTACTCAGACTTTAAGTCATTTAACAGCTGTAAAACTAAATGATCATCAGGTGATTTTTAAATAATAAGCCAATAACAGTTTTTTATTGTCACCATGTCATTTTGTTTTTCCATTAAAAACACACAACARTGAACGAGACATGCACGGGAAAACACAGTAACGCACACACACACGTAACAGCTTGCCACAAGAAAATCGGCTTTTGCAATGTCTCATGCAAAAAGGAAAAAAAGAAATAGTGCACAAAATCTACTTGGAAGAACCCCAAGGCAAGAGTAGATTTCAACCAAAAAAGAGTTTCTGCCTGAAAGGATGTATCTAAAAGCTACGAATCCCGTCAATCTGTGCAGATTGGAGCCAGATTCCAGCTTTTACTGGCCTTGGGACGAAGGCAGCATGAGGGACGGCGATAAGCGTCATCAGGCTTAGCTAGTGAGATGAGCTGAAAAGTGGGGGTGGGGGGGAGTGGGGTGCGGGAGTGGGGTTCATGTGTTTGGATGTTAGCCGTTAGCGTTGGAGTTAAATCTACGGGGGCCTGGGTAGCTCTCTCACCTGGGATGACCGATATTGTTTTCAGAGCTCGCAGAACCCTGAAGGTTCGCAGTGCTGAGACATTGCCCAGGTCCACAAACTCTGTGACATATCTGTAAGGGAACGAAGGGGGCGGGGCAAAGGGGGACAAGGAGGGAGGGCATTTTGGATTGGGGGGTAGGGGGAACACGCACGCACACGCGCAAAAAAATACACAAGGTCAGGCACCCACACGCAAGGCCACAAGACAACAAGGAAGGGTCGTTGGAGGGAAGGGGGAGGTGGGGG
>NW_013953385.1:117310-124800 GCF_001266775.1 Austrofundulus limnaeus
ATTTCTTAAGAAATTCAGATATTGTTAAACTCTGAGTGTTGATCTGGTCCAGGGGTAGATAATCCTGGTCCTCAAGTGCCGCTGTCCTGCATGTTTTACTTGTTTCAGATCAGGTGTGTTGGAGCAGAGAAACATGCAAAACATGCAGGACAGCGGCACTCAAGGACCAGGACTGCCTATCCCTGATCTAGTGCAAGCCTATTTGATTGGTGAGATTTAAGTAAAAAGCAGCTGATTTATCATTTAAATATTATCTCAATAAAATGAAAGGTTTATGAAAAGTAATTTAGTAAAAATTACCTAATAGAAAAGAATATGGTTACAAGGAAGCAYAAGTGTTATTTGAAGTGAGCCATTTAGTAAGTTCAGTATTTGTACTGAAGCTGTACAGATGTTTCCATCAGAAGACAATAAATCACATTTTGTTTGTTTTTATTTAACATGAATGAATCACGTGGACATAAACAGATCAAATAAATTAGAAGRCAGTGTTTTYTGTTTTGCCATGAGGGTCGACATTRGCCTCTCCACCTGAACATAGGACCATTCTGAAGAGGAAACATGTTTTATGGAAACATCTCCAACTAGCTTCAGATAACAGTTATACTGGATTCAACAAATCATTCAAACCCAGCAGCACYAAAATCAATCAGTGCAGGAAATACAGAAGAGAAAAGACAACATGCAAGGAGGGTTTGGGGCCTGAAGGGGTGGAGTTTGGGGTTCATGAGAGGGGCCATGCAGATCATTTAAACGCCAAGGCTGAAAGAAATGACTGAATCAGCATCAACTCTATATGTGTTGATGACACAGCTCAAAATAAAAGTTCCTYTCCTGAGCACTTATTTGTCCATGTTTTTATAGTGCTGGATGTATTGGGTATGTATTATATTTTAAACACATAAAGATGTGTGTATACAGTGAAAGAAGCYACTAGTTCAGTTTTTTACACTCTTTTAGATTCTTCTTGCACGTAGAGGGAGATTCAGCAAGGTGTTACCATCCACTCACATCATCAATAGTGTTGAAAAAGCAAAGTATTTTACCCCATWACATGTATTTTTCAAGACTTTAACCAGATATTTTTGTAACCCTAKTTAAGTAGTTTCAAAGCAGTGAAAAGTGTGCAAAACAAAACTAAGCTGAAAAGAATGTTTGAAACAAAAAAGTAAGAAAAAAAACAGCTGTTAAATGRTCTTTTAAAGTTCTTCTGATGTGGATTGTTTAGCTACACATGTAATATTGAGAATGATATTTGTTCAGTTTAATTAAACAAATAGGTGACAACTTGCTGCTGGAAGGCAGGGTAAAGAAAAAAGTGCAGTAAAACAAACGTAGAACGCTACAGGAGCAGTAATTATATGTTTTATGTTTCTTTGTAAAACTACTGACTGGTACACGCACAGCACTGCTCAGGGTTACACTCATWTATTCATTTATTTAACGATCAGATCCAGGATGAGTAGATAAATTGAACCTACATCTTTTAACTTTTTACACTAAAAAATGAAATAAATGAAAAAAAAAAAGAAAGCTTCTTAAAGCCAAACTTGGACAGCATCTCTCAAAGCTTCATGCAGCATTAATGTTTTATCAGATTAGGCTTGGCAGTCTAATTAAAGGTATTTTAAAGTCACAGGAATTTGGAGTAAAAAATGGAGGTAAACCAAATGTGCAAAGATGATACAGATTTTAAAACTCACTGACCTCCTAAAAGTCAACTTCTAGGAAATATTAAAGTCATTACAATATTTTGCACATGAATTTCTAGGCTACTTCAGAAAGAAAAACCTATTTACAGATAGCAGCTGTTGTATTTAACATAATGCTGCCAGCAGACTGCTAAGCCTAACAAAATGTGTTTGTACCATTTTTTATTATACGAAAACAAAAGAAGTTTTGGGGAAGACAAACCTACCATCTCCAAAGAAAGTGGTAGAGAGTGACGTAAAAAATAAAATTGAGCTCAGCCTTAGTGTTTAAATGGGAGTCTCACCTGGAATGACAGAAATAGTTTTCAAAGCTCGGAGAACCCTGAACGTTCTCAGCGCCGAGACATTCCCAAGGTCCACAAACTCTGTTATATATCTGTAACAAGGTAGGATGACACACAGAACAGAACCACATGATACGCAACACACACAATAACAGCACGACACCAGCACCACCATTGAAGACCAGGAGGGGGACACCACTGTGGGGAGAGAGAACACCTGTCCGACCGGTGAGGAAGAGGACGAAGGAGGAAGGGGAAGAGGGACTGAAACACGACCACGACTAACATCAACCCCCACCCTCTTTGGATCGCCCGCCCCCGCCGCCAGCACAGACACCTGTCTTACCTGGGATAACTGAAATAGTTTTCAAAGCCCTCAGAACCCTGAACGTACGCAGAGCTGACACATTGCCTAGGTTTACAAACTCTGTTATATACCTGCAAGGTGGATCAGATACAGTCACTCAGGAGTCGTCCTGGTCACAGGAGGAAGACAAAAGTTTCTTACATCATATTTTAATCAACATGATGGGACTGAATGATGTGGATTAAAGCCTCTAGAGGTCATTTGTTTTGGTAAAAGTCCCATAAATGTGTCATTTTCAGACAAGCTTAGTTTGAAAAATCAGCAAAGGCAGTAAAGAAAAGCCAGAACACAGAGGAGCATTAGAACTGAGATCTTATGAATGTAATTGTTCCTCATCTGGAAGTTAGGACATATTTCCAGACCCAAACATAGTTTTATTGGTGGAACTGCTGCTTTACTGCAGTTGAGGTTTGAAATAGTTATCTTTGCAGCACCAGGAGACTGAATTCAAATTTTCTGCACTTTTYGWGACTCCAAGTACACAACAAAATATATTGTCTCCTTTAAATATAGTCAGTCCATGTAGATGAAGGGGGTGCTGAATGCTTGCAGGAAACAACACACTGAAGTACTTACGCCATRGAAATGACCATGAAGTCCAGCCAGTTCCATGGGTCTCTGAGAAAGGTGAAGTTGTCGATGGCAAATCCTCGGGCAACAATTTTTGTGAGCGACTCAAATGTATAGATACCTGTGAAGGTATACCTTTAAAAACAAAACAAAGTGTAAGAGAGCGAAGAGCAAAAAACCAAATGAAGACATGGTTGCTGAGGTACTTACTCTACTTGTTTGGACCACTCTGGTGGATCACTGAATGTCATGAATATACAGTTGGTCAAAATGGTGCACATGATGATCATGCTGAATAACGTGACGAAAGGAGTTAAGGGAAGTTTGAACCACGTGACTCTTGACAACTTATACATTAATTCTAATGAAAATTAAAGTGCCTGTGACATGAAACTTTTATAACAAATATGATTGTAGTTTTTAAAAAGATAATATTGATAACATGTTGCAAAAAGAAACAAAATATATCAAACCAGCGAGATGAACAGCTGTTGAGATATTTGCACGTCAAGTAACAGGAAGTGATGTCAAAGGGGAATATCTGAACATGAACAGAATGAGACAACAATGGCCAACAACACAGGAAGCAGAGAAGAATCTGATGTTTCTTTATTTTGAGTCACTGTCAGAGAGATGATAATGTTTCAATAAATAAAGATCAGGGAGTGGCTTTACTTAAAGAGTTCCCCTTTGATGTCACTTCCTGTTTCACTTTGGCTGAGCCTAGTTCAAAACAAATTTGACAGTTATGTGATAAAATGGATAAAATCATCTGGACTTTGTCAATTTTCTTAAGTATAAAGATGTTTTCTTTAACTTTTTGTATTTTAAGAATATGTATGTCACAGACACTTTAAAAGAGTACGGTAGGAGGCAATAACCATAAAAAACAAATTCTAACACACCTGTCACACTTGAAATAAGATAAAATGAATTGCTTGTTAACAAAATAATATAATAATCAACAAATTCTAAGAGAAATAGGTCAAAATGGACCAATAAAAATATTTCATCATTAGGTTCCTAATATAATGTGGCTTCTGTGTCGATTTAGATTAGAATTAATAAGTTCATAAATAACTAAAATAAATAGAAATGCTTTTAAATACCTGTATATTAATTGAAATTAAAAAAACAAAAGTTACAGAATAATTCTTCATTGCGTTCCTCATTTCAAGTCTGAAAACTACTGCAAGTTTCACATTTCTTGTCAAATGTTTTTCTCCCCATCCATTTTAATTAAGCGTAAATTGCAGAAAATATATAATTTCAAAGGATATGAATGTATCAAAATCTTTATAGCTATCCGCCTAAATGGATTAAAAGGGCTTATGATGTACAAGGAAGGCGTGGCACTGAAGCGGAAGATTGTTTTCCCTTTGTTTAGGACTATAAAAGTCTGTGGAGAGAAGAGAGAAAAGGAGATATTAAGACATTAGATACACTGTAGTTATTTTAAGGTACATACAGAATTTGGCAAAGGTAAGCACTTGAAAGAAATAACTAAGTAAAAGTAATAATACCTTAACAGAAAATGACTGGTAAAAATTCATTTCACAGATGAGAACATTACTTAAATAAAAGTCAGAAAACTGCTCATTAAAATCATACATTCATTCTAAAGTTAGAAAAGTAAAATTACTTTTAAGAAATGATGCGTTGAATTTGCATAACCTGGTTGGTTGCATTAAACRGAGTTGAGTAAATTGAGCAATTTATACATTTTCTTCTAAAGAAAATGAGTAAATTGATTTACAMTTACTCAGCTCTCTTTAGTAGAACCAGTTGACATAACTTAGTTAAGTAAATCCACTTAATTTTTATGAGTGCATAAACAACTCATCTCCTTACAGAGCCCGCAAGGAGACATGGGGGGATTTTTTTTCTTTTGCATTCCCACGCAATACCTTTGCGTATACCTTGCAAAGCTTTTTGCAGCCGTTCCCAAGCAAATGTTTGCATTCCCTCGCAATATCATTTTGCATTCCCATGCAAAAGGTTTAGYTTTTAAATCAGAATTTTATTTTGAAATATACGGTTACCTAAACAGAATGTGTCGCCACAAGTTRGGGAAATTGACAGTGATATTTTGTGGCTACACAAAGTTAAAATACCTGCARATTWAATATCTCCATGTATGGCTGTGATACATTCATTCTGAAGTTGAATTAAAGTAGTAGGCTGGCAACTAAACCAGTGCGCACAACAGTAATAACCAGCTTTTTCGAGCAAACACTTCGAGGGAACGCAATAGTATTGCGTGGGAACGCAAAAGAAAAAAATCCCCCATGTCCCCTCGTGGGCTCCATATCTCCCGATGAGTTTGATCATATTTGAATTTGCAATGTGCAACTAGGTATTAAAAAAGTCTAATTTTAAAGAAGAAGGAGCTAAGGAAGCTCTCCTCTAAGTCACAGAGCAATATTGCATCAGATGCAACAGATCCTGAAATCCAGGTGAAAAAAAGAGTTTGAGAAAACTTTAGGCACTACTGTTGGTAAAACACACTTAATTAGTCAGTTAACTATATAATAAACAAAAATAAAAAGAGTGTGGTGAACTTGTTTAGAAAACCAGACATATTCAGAGGCAGCAAGGATTTGTAACATTGTTTTCCTTTGCTGACGTCACTGCCTTAATAATCATCTGCACACCTCTGTCCTGGCAGGTTTTTTTCACTGTGARAAAAATAAAAAGTGAGTTGCCTCAGAGGCAGCAGACACGAACATATAAGAAGCTCTCGCTTCGTCGCAGGTTTAAAGCTCTTACTGGAAAGGAACAGCAAATGCTGTCATCGATCAGGGCAGTTCTGCTGACTCCAGGCTCTCAACAACCACTCCCTGCCCATAAACAGCACTGGGCCAAGTGGGGCTGGGCACTGAAGGGATGGGAGTAGGGGTGCTGGGGCAGCTCTGTTTATTTGTTTCTGTGCACCCATGTGTGATGTGTGGAGCCAATCAGGTGAAAAACGTACGCTGACAGACTGCATGCATTTTTTTATGCATTCAATTTCTTCCTGTTTGTTTTTATACTTCCAGGACCTGCATTTCAGAGTTGCTTCACTGATATTTTCTGAATATGTTTWGGATAACGGTCCGTGACTGAAGTCCAGATGTGTTCTTTGTTAATAACAAACCTGAACCAACTCACAAAATCAGCTGCGATCATGAAAAGAAACCAAATCATGCATCAAGTTCAACCACCAGCAGCAAATAAAACAAGAGTTACATCAAAATCTAATGACTATAACTGTAAATGAAACTGTTAATTGATTTTCGTGTGGAAATGAAATGAGAACACGAGTTTGCGGTCAACGTCACAAACCATAAAATTCCAGAAACATTAGAAAGAAAATGAGATGCAACCCAATGTGCTCTTTAGACAGATAAAAGTTTCAAACTGTTTGGGGAAAGTCTAAATGTTATGTCTGTTTGGACTCATCAGTGAGTCCAGTATAAACAGGAAAACAGGAGCTCTACATGTCCAAACAGTGAACGTCTCTCAGAGGTCAAGGAAAGGGTTTCGCTACGCAAGTGTACTTGACGGGTAAAGAAGAAGAGATTGTAATGAGTAATATTTCTTTAGCACTTTACATGTACCCAGGGGTACCTTCAGAAGGTTTTCAGAGGGATGGCCAGATGGGGTCCAGTCTTAATCTTGAGGTGCCACTCCAAAACCAGAAGTAATAACAGAACTTCAGAGTTTTATTATCCTGTTGTCATATATAGGCTATCTGAAAAATACTGCAATATGGGAGCTGGGGGTTGTTTTCTGATATGGGCTTACTTTGGTTTCGTTTTTTGTTTTTTGTTTTTTTTCTTTACAGTTATTACTATATAAAAACAGCCCAGTCAACACTGTCCTCTTCCTTTTTAAAGCCATTATACTGTAAGCTGGCAAACAAAAAAGATCACACAAGCTGTTAGCGCTCAAAGTATTTGTTGCTGATGACAATGAGCTACAACCACACAACATTTTAGAACAAGATCTACAAAACTGACAATTCTGTGACTACTAAAGTCAATCAGCTGTGGATTGACTCCAATATATGTAGATGCAAAATCAGCAATACTTTCTGAGTCTCATTAYAATCTATTCAGATATTTAGGAGATATTTTGCTAACAAACATTATGAATATAAAACAATCTGGCCAGGTGGACCAGTTAATTTGTTGGGTGGGAGGGATGGGGTATTTCTCCCCCATGACCCCGTTAGTGGTGCTCTGGCGTGTATTAAACTATGCTTTATCCTTTAGACATGAATAAGGAAAAAGAGTTTCAACACAGGACACCCCTTACAGCGTATATAAAGTAAAATATTTTACTCAAAACTAAAAGACTTCTATTTAAAAAACTGTGTAAACTGAGATTGATCAGAATGTGCTGCTGGCACAAACGTGGCAAGAAGCCTGATCATTTTCTACGCTGATTAGTAATCAAAAATCTACTACTGACACTTTCAAATATTGAACAATGTTCAACAAAAATGCAATTTTGATTGTTAGCTTTAACATGGTAAATTAAATCAATATAAATGAATAAGTCATCCCATAGTTG
>NW_013953385.1:124849-126192 GCF_001266775.1 Austrofundulus limnaeus
GTCATTAGCACCTCTAGTAATATATTTACTGAGAAAAATGGTGACGTGTTCAATACTTATTTTACCCGCTGTATTTTCTGAAGTGGTAAATGTTTAGAAGAGTTTGATAATCACAACAACATAAATGTTTACATTTACTTTTCTCTAGCCTTCTACTTACTGAGGACATCAGCAGGTAAAAAGTTAAAAAATATAAATATTMTGTTGATTCAATCTTTCTTTTTAATCCATAGTTACATGGAAATAATAGGTGGATGTAACTCAAATGTTGTGTAAATAAGAAATATTACGTGATGACATCAAAATTGGCACATGGCATCATTAGGCCCCGCCCCTAATGAAGGTGTCCCTTATTTTGGAGGCGCTGAGTTGGCAACCCTAAATCTTTGTCTAAACAGTTGAACAAGTAAAACAAAAATTGGCAGAAGCTAACACTAAGAGCTAATCGCTAACCACAAACACAACTGCCACTCAATCTGCGTCACGTCTTCAGAAGCTAACACTAAACAGTAAATGTATTGTTTCACAATAAAACTATTTTGTTCCTTCAAAGTGAAAGTTTGAAGGAAAAGGAGAATGTTAAGGGAGGTGAATACTTCCGTAACCCAAGAGCCCAGCTCTGCTGTGAAAAACCAGTGAGCTGCAGATTACAGCGCTCCTCTCTTCTTCTTCTTCTTCTTCTCACATTCAGAGCCACTTCATGAAAACTGAGAGGCTGATTAGCATTAAAAGCCTCCGGCTGGTTTAATCTGTGCCAGATCGACCACACTCGTAACAACACTTACGCCATGAGGATGACCCAGAAATCCAGCCAGTTCCACGGGTCCCGCAGGAAGGTGAACTTCCCCACACAGAAGCCCCGGGCCAGGATCTTGATGAGAGACTCGAAGGTGTAAATCCCTGTGAAGGTGTACCTGGTGAACGGGGTGAAGAGGAGGACAGGAAATGAGAAACTCCCCCCCACAGAGAGGATGACTAGTTCTGATTACAACAACAACAAAGCGACAAAGACTCTCTCCACATGATCAAAATGTCCTCGTTGTAATCCAGGCTTCTGATATTACTTCAGCTCAAAAATTCTGCTGACCTCATTTGTTTGGACAAAGTTGTTTATTTTCATCGCAGTTGGAAACCTCTCATTCAAATGAAAGTTTAAAAAAATGGAAACAAATAGAAAAACTGAATGACTTTACTGTAAGCCTTTCGAAATAAAAGGCTAGAGCTTTTGGAAATCACCTTAATCTTGATCTTAGATCCAGATTATTATTTTTTTAAAGAGTAACTTACCCCAAAKTTAACTTTTTTTAGCTGATAAACTGTCTAGAATGTGTCTAAAATGTTAT
>NW_013953385.1:126202-130788 GCF_001266775.1 Austrofundulus limnaeus
GGACACCACACCCGACATTTGAGCATCACACACAATCAGGCACATACACATACAAGCATTCACATATACACACACATACATACCTACATACACATTTATACATCCAGTGATGTCAGAAACCCCAGGATCCAAATGTCTATTTTTGTGCGGTTGTGAACATATAAACACAAGATTTCTCTAGTGGAATATTAAATAGTGGCTGTGGAGGACCACAGACTCGACCCCCAAGACCCAAGGAAAACATAAGGGGAACCAGAGCCACAGACCCTGAGAGAGACCCCAAGCACCGAGCCCCCAAGACCACCTGCGCAACGAGAACRACCCACCCAGCTACGACCACAGGCCCCGCCAGCCCCATCAACATTTCGTTGATGTACCAAGTTATTCAAGTTAACCCTCAAGACTGCAATCTCTAAGATTTTGTAGAAAGTTCACAAAATTAAAATTTTTTTTAAAGCTTTAAATTTTTGCATTACATTCTGGTAGAATTATTATTCTTTGAATATTTCTTTTAATTTGTGTCTGTAAACAACCATAGAATTCAATGTGAAAAGCAATGCACTGGAGGTGAAATGGTACATCCACTTCATGACTGCACCTCTGGTTCAGTACAGCACTGATTCACTGATTCACTATACAATAAAAGATACACAAAGATCACAAAAGATCTCTGTTTTATAAACTTCTATAAGGTATGTCTAAGAAAAATAAAATAAAATAATGAGAAAATAAAGCTTATATCTAGGACCTTGAATACATATACTAAAGACTTGTTTTTCAGAGTTAAATGATGCAACTGCTTGCCGTACCTGCACCTCATGTCTAGAGCAGCTCTGTAGATTTTTCTTTTCACGCAACTGATTGGATTTTATTTACTTCTGTGTGTTTTTCTGAAGCAGCCATGTTTTTTGTGTAGAGTGTTTCGACAGCACCCACATAGCAAACAGGTGGGGACCAGATCTGGCCACAACTGGCCCAGTTCTAATTTGGTTTATGCTAGTTCTTGCATGGACCACCTCTAGCAAACATCTGCACCACCAGTGGGCCGTCACTCTTCGCCTTATCTGGGCCAAGTGTTGGTGCATTATGTGGGCCAGACCTGGGCCAGACAAATTTAGCWGTTTTTTTTTTCAATTCTACTTTTTATTTGTCATGACTGTGTTAGCAAAACTGTCATCAGTTCACTGTATTTGTCCAACACATCACATTATGAACACACAGTTTCACACAGTGACATTATTGATGCTTGTTGTGTTCAGATTTAACCGTTTCAGTGGAAAGATGAGAAAAGAGACATTGCTGGTACTTACTCTACATTCTTGGCCCATTCCGGGGGATTACTCAGGGTCATAAAAGCACAGTTGGTCAGGATGGTGAACATGATCAACATGCTGAACATCGTAGGAACAGAGTTAAGGCACAAAACATACAGTAGAACAGGTCATATTAAACACTGGATTATCACAGAAAAAGACAAATTAAGTCTTCACTGGTGGCTCYTTGTAATTCCTTCTTTTGTCTGATAAATTCTTTAATCCTCCGTCAAAAAGTCTAAAAGGATATGAGTGCACTAAAACTTTAATAGCTAATCTTCTTAGAGGGTTGAAGGGGTTTAGGATGTACAAGGCAGAAGTGGCATTGAAACGGAAGATTGCCTTCCCGCGATTCAATACTATGAAGGTCTGAAAGACAATCAGAGGGAAAAGGTTAAAGTGGTAAAAAAAACAAAGGTACAACAAAATTTCAGCGTTTTAGCTTATAGCTGATGAGCTACACTAGCAGAGGTCTGAACTAAAATAACAAATGACTCGTTAAAATTTGTGTTTTTATTTTGAGTCCAACTTCAGGATAGTTGCATTGGTACAGCTCAGCTTAGCCTTCAGCATCTCTGGTAGCCTTAGGGATGGGTACCTTTGACGTTTGAATRGATTCGGTACCAATATCCGGTACCTGGGAATCGATACCGGTACTTAACGATACCATTTTTCAGTACTTTATGTGTGTTGTTTTTTCAATAATAAACTTTTATTTATTTATTTTTATTTAATATATTCCTTAATATATTAAATTAACAAATATCAAGACAACATCCAACTCTTTGTTTTGTAACATCAGTTGTGTAACTTATTTCTTTAAGGTGAAAACTTCATTTCAAAATGTCATTTCCCCACTAGAAAAATGTGTGATGGAGGTCCATGGAAGGCAAATAATTTTAAATCAAATAAACAAAAGAGGATGGAGTTAAAATAAATAAAATGTATTCAAGCTACTGTTGTGCGAACAACCACGAACTTACTCTCTCCGCCCGAGTTCGTTTTCCTCTCCTCTGAGTTGACCTATTACCGAGGTGAAAAATATCATACAAGTACTTAAAAGTTCAAACCCTCCTTTATTAAATGTAATTGTAAAAGGTTAAGCAAAATGCAAAATACAAGATTATTCAAAAGCTTTAAATGCGCATTTAAAGAGACAACAAGACAACCTGAAATCAGGTGCACTCAGCTTCTCTGCTGGTAAGATGTCGTCTGTTTGATGAGAAGAACAACCCTGTCTTTATTCTCCTCTTCCACACTCACACACAGAGCTCTCTCAGGAATGCGGCTTCAACTGGACCCAACCGTCCACTCCCTTAGACTCCCTCAGCCCGTCTGCAACTCATCTTCTGCTTGTCAGAACCTGCTCCACTCCAGCAGCTCACGGGGAGGACACTCAGCTCGTCCATACAACAATAAATGAATAAAATGTGTAAAACTTCAGCTGCTTAACACAAAATACCGCTGAACAAACTTCATGCAAAAGTGAACAATACTAATGTTAATAGAACTTTAAGAGTGAACAATACCTAAATCCAATTATAAAACTGAACAATACCTAAGTTTGGTCATAACACTGATATGTAAACAAAGCATATATTTGATTATAAAACTGGTTACTTCAACACTACGTTTTGAGCATCCAGAACACGTCCAATGCAAAGTTGYCTGCTTGTGCTCTTTAGGTCAGACGTGTTCAGACTGTCGGGAAGTGCTTCTGTTGTTTTTCTCTGCTGGTCTCTGTTTAATGGTGGATGAAATAAATAAAGTTACTTTGAGCAAGTGAACGTCATGTTCACAAGATAATTAATCCACCAGATAATTCAGAGGCGGTCTGTTCGGTGAGTTTTACTCCAGGAGCTGTGAGGCTTTCAAGCTGCGTTCAGACTGAGCTCTACCTCTGTTTACAGTCTGAACCAGTGGCTGTTGACGTCATTACGCTTTTGTGCGATGCTGCGTTCAGGAGAAGCATGGAAAACTTTAGGTCAAACCGTTAATCATCACAACATTTCTTTTCACTGTTATGCTGATGATGCACAGCTGTACATCAGGACTGGAGCATCATCAACACCACTGTCATCTCCATCTTCACTCACTGCCCTCACTACCTGCCTGGAGGAGAGAAGGGCATGGATGAGCCAGAACTTTCTTCAATTAAACTGCTCCAAAACCGAGGCCATACTGATCGGCACCCCTCATCAGGTTCAAACTTCAACTATAACAGTTATTTCCTTCTCTGGTCAAGACATCCCCCTCTCCACCTCTGGTATTAACCTTGGGGTGAGAATGGACTCTCATCTTACATTTGAAAATCACATCAAGCATCTGTTTAAAACCTTTTTTTTTCCATCTACGTAATATCTCCAAACTTTGCCCATCTCTCACTTTTGCTGATGCAGAGACACTCTTCCATGCCTTTGTCTCCTCCAGACTCGACTACTGTAACTCTCTGTTTATCYGAATCCCTGGCAAAAACCTTCAGAAACTTCAATACATTCCAAACAGAGCTGCCAGGATTTTATTGAGAGCTTGTAAATCTGAACACATTACKCCCATTCGCCATAGCCTCCACTGGCTTCCTGTCACCTACAGAATTCAATATAAGACTGCTCTTATTACCCATCAATGTTTATACGGAACTGCACCAGATTATCTGAAGGACCTTGTTGTCTCATTTTCATCATCCGCTCCCTCCGATCACAGAACAGTAACCTGCTCCACCTTCCACGGACTAAATTAAGGACCATGGGAGGTCGGGCGTTCTGTGTGGCTGGTTCTTTTTGTAGCACTTTGGGATTTTTGTTAATGAAAAGTGTGGTACAAATTAAATTCATTATTATTATTATTAAAACTCACCACTCTTAAGCCAAACTGGTCGCAATGATGTGTTTAGGTACTGAAGCACGGTACCGTTTGATGTTACGTGAATAGATACTCAGTAGTACCGACAGAATTCGGTCTTTACATAAAAAAGTATCAAATTCGGTACCCATCCCTAGTTAGCCTGAACTCTGACTTCAGGCTACATCCAAACGTAGGCTTTCCTTTAATCTGTCGATCTAATTCAGATTTTTACCAGCTTTATATCTTTGTATCTGTTCATATAGTTTTTGCTTCTGGCCAACAAAAAAAAAAAAAAAAAAAAAAACAGCGTAAATTGAGCTGTTCTGCTTCAACACAAGTTTGTTAGAATAACTTTCACTCCTCTTCCTGGATGTTTTTTTTAAAGGGGCAATATCATGTAAAATCAACTTTTTTGAGTTTTATATCATG
>NW_013953385.1:130888-134145 GCF_001266775.1 Austrofundulus limnaeus
TATGGTATAGTATTTAAATGTATGCCTGAGAAACACATAATATTGCCCCTTTAAAGTTTTTTTGAGGCCATTGGGTAATTAGCTTCCAGCTTTAACTACAAAGCTTAAAGAAGAAAGTGCAGACCTGTGAAGTCTGAGTCATGCTATAATTAAGATCTAGACTCATAATTACTGGTAACACTGAATGTCGTCGGGTCAAAAGAAGCCTTTTCTTAGAAGTGTTCAACCATGTTTCACAAATATTTGCTTTGAAAGTGTGGAAAAGGACCTTCTGATTGCTGTAGTAGGGGTCAAGGTCCTCCAGAGGAGTTGACACCAGGGAGGGAGGGACGTCCCCGTAGATGAAGGGGAGGGATTTCCCCGCCTCCAGGTCACTGTTGGCCTTGGGTCCATTTTCGTCGTCGTCGTCGCTGCGGCGCGCCGACCGCGGTCTCCGGGCCTTCTCCTCGGCGATGCGCCTCTCGATGGCAGACAGCGACTCGGGGACGAAGGGGCGGAAGCTGTCTGGTCCGGGCGGTACAAGCAGCTGTGCCATCTTGTCATCCTGCTCCTTCGGAGGGCGGCGAGAGGCTCAGCTGGGGCGGAGAGCTGCGGCAGGAAAGAAAGGGCGGGAAAATGAGGATTTGGTCAACCCATCAACGAACCTCAATCAGTTTTATTGTAAAAACTGATCAAAGGTTGAGTCCTTAACCCCTCATTACAGTTTTACTGTTTCACCTTTGGAAGAGTGATATATTGAGGATATCTGACATATTCCTAGTTTTCAGGTGCTTCAAAGGCAAATTCACCACAGCACTAACATTAGGTTTTGTAAAACAGTAATACAATGATTAAAGAAGGATTTTAAAAGATATTGTGATAAATTGCCAACATATGAAAAATGGAGACAATGGGAGAGATTTAAAGGGATCCCCGATTAGTTGTAACATTAGTCTTTATTTAATAAACATTTACTTTAACTTTAAAATAAAGACTGTAAAAATACTGTAGGATGTTTAGTTTTGTAATTTTTTTAAAATATTTTTTTAACACGGACGGGGCCATTTTATTTACACATAAAGCATTCTGGGTAAACAATGACGTGGATAGGTCCTCGGTGTGAGTGAGCCATATCCACCCTGAAGGTTAATCTTGGACAATGTCTGACAATCAACTTTTAAATGAAACCAGAGAGCGTTGACAGAGAGGAGAAGGTAGAAATGACTCAGCCTGTAACTGAAAATATGGAAGGAGGNTTAACCTGGTGGACCTCAGATCGGTTTGAAATGTATTCAGATTAAATAATCTGAATGTAGGGTTCACATGCACCAGGATTTTATTCAGAATAGAAGTACTGACATGCTCAGAGTTGAAAAATGCCTTGATAGTCTTGAGATTTATTTGTATATTTTACTATTATTTAACCAGGCAAATCCCACTGAGATCAAAAATCTCATTTGCAAAGGCAACCTGAGCCTGAAGGCAACATATTTTTGTGTTGTGGGGGAAAATTGGCCACGTTAAAAATCCTTATAACCACAAATCAAAACAGCCGGCACAAACACCGAGAAACTAAACAACTAACTCAAATACTCCAAAATCATACAATACAAAAAGCAAAAAAATAAATAAAACAATGAAATGAAGAAATGGATAAGTTTAGTGGTATTTCTTTATGAATATTAGATTTAGACCTTTTTTGAAGTTATTATAATTTTCCAAAAATGTCAATTATAAAGGTAACGTGTTGCAAAAGCCTCCATACATAACCATATTTTCAGTGCATTAGTCCTGGGCAGAGGGAATGTGAAATTAGCTGCGTTTCCATTGACCATGAAAATGCGCAAATTAGAAATTTGAAAATAAATTTGCTCAATGGAAAACATGTCAATTTCGGGGGAGAAAATACGTTTTTCGATTAAATGTTTTTGCGCTAGGATGAGGTGGTTTTTCGGCCGTATCGAAATTGATGTATTTCACAAAACTGCAATGGAAGCACTTTTTTTCGCATCACGGGAATCACGTGATCAACAACCAGCTGTTTTCTACTGGCGAAAAAGACGACGAAGAAGAAAACAGGAAGTAAAAGTAGTAGTGAAATCACCGACTACAACTTCCCAAAAACACAGTATACTGTATGTAGCCGCTCCCAGGTAGGTGCTTGTCGCTGGAAAGCCTCGGTGAGACGCTGATATTTCCTCTGATGGCTGATGATGAGCGCTAGTGTTGTGGTAGCAAAATGCTATGTGTTTACATCCATTGCCGCCATGTTTGTAATGAATTATTGCGAGAACAAACGTATTCACGCGTGACTTTAACAGCCTTTCTTACTTAATGGAAACACCGCAATTGCTAAACTGTGMTTTTTCAACATTAACAGAATATCGACAAAGTTTTGCGCACATTTGCGGTGGAAACGCAGCTACTGACAGAAGCATGTCTTGTAAAAAACATGTCTGTTGGAGGTGGGTAGTGATTGTGTTCCTTGACAGATCTTAATACCTGAAACTATCATTAGTTCTAAACTTACAACCAAGTGCTAATCCTGCAGCTTTATTTTGCACTTTCTGCAGTTTGTCTAGCTCTTTTTTGAGGAACCAACACCTGAACTGTAGTCAAGACGACACAAAACTGCAAAACCAATTTTCTTATCTGTGAGACACGAGATGGGCATTACACCGAAATATTGCAATATTTCTACTCATTTTAGATAATGTCTTTTGAATGTGTGATACTGTTTGATCAGTTATAACTCCCAGTAGTTTGATTTGTGTAACTTGTTTCTGGCTTGTGTCATCTTCATATACAAGTGTTGTAGCGTTACTCAACACATATCGGCACGATGGATCAGTGGTTAGCACCAACGCCTCACAACATGAAGGTCCTGGGTTCGATCCCTGGTTTGGACCTGGGGTCTTTCTGTGTGGAGTTTACACGTTCTCCTTGTGTGGGTTTTCTCCGGGTACTCTGATTTGCCCCAGCCCTAAAACATGTACTATAGGTTGCCTCCAGGCCTCATTTGAAAAAGAGTTCTCAATGGGACTTGCCAGGTTATATAACGGTAAATAAATAAATAATTTAATAAATAAAAATATCATTTATAAAAATGCTGTACAGTATAGCAGAGGACCCAAGCAGCTGGCTTGTGGAACTCCACACACTTGAACCAAAAATCATTAAACACATTGTTTCATATTAATGAGATACAGCGGGTAAAATAAGTATTGATCACATCACCATTTTTCTCAGTAAATATATTTCTAGAGGTGCTAATGACA
>NW_013953385.1:135145-140258 GCF_001266775.1 Austrofundulus limnaeus
AAAGCTTAATAAAAAATTGATACAGGGCTTTAGAATATCGATACAGTATCAAGAAATGAAATATCGTGATATTTCATTGTATCAATATTTTCTTACACCCCTACTCTCCAGGCTCTCCACCTCCTCCCTACTCTCTAACATCTCATCTGTAAACATAGTCCAGGAGGACTCCACCCTCACCTCAACCTGTTCATCATCACAGCCAATGCTTGGTGTAATCCCAACCCCAACTAACTTGTTTAATGTGTACAGATTGATTGTGCTGGGATTTTAAACAAATTTGTCAAATTCAGACATCCAGTAAAAAATGTATAACATCTCCTCATTAATTAACAAAGTCAATTCATATTTTACAACCTTACAACTGCAGTGTTTGTTTTTGGTATTTACGCTTGTTAATGCCATTCAGTTGTCACCATGTACACGGTACACAGTACTGTGAGGAGGTGCAGTAAAGATTGCAGTAAAACAAACATACGTAACCAACACAGGGTTCATGCAGGTTTCAGTAAGTTAAAGTTAAGACCATTRAAAAACATTTTTAGACCACTAGGAATGACATTTAAGACCAAACTGACGCATTGACAGAAATGTTCAAATGGTCCCAGAAATTTTAACAACCTTTTATTGCTTTCAATTTAGCTTTTAAAGAATATTAAATTTTAATACAAGAACATTAATGAAACGCTCATATCTATGAGACCTTCATATCGACTGCTGTGAACCGGTTCCAACAGAGTGCAGAAATCACTCACATCAAGCCAAGTCTCATTGAAAACACACTTTCCCGTGTTTAAACAACAAGCAGTGGACTTGACTGAACTTCTTTGTTTTTTTGGGCAGGTGAACAAGCCGCTGTATGTGGGGGGCTGTAGTGGCAAAGAGGTTGAAAATATGTAAGTAAACTGTGCTCTTTTTTGCCCGCAGTTATCACAGGATATGTAGTTTAACCACAGACCAAGACAGGTAACAAAGTTATCACTTCATGAAGACAGATCGTGTCAACCTCTGATTACGGCTCTTTGTTTATTTATGCAGCCAACGCTTCTCTGGAATGATCAGCAAAAAAACAAATTAAGACAAAATAAAAGTAATGACCTTGGACAAAAATCTGGGTGTTTTTAAGAATTTTTTAGACCTAAAATTTTGATTTTCAAATGTTGGACATTTTAAGACCCTGCAAAAAATAACAGATATTCCCATGACATTTAAAGGTTAAATTTTAATTATTTTTAATCAGCATGAATTTTTAAGAGAGTTCATGCAAAGTTTTCTTCCCTGTAAGCGGTCTGCAAACCAACATGTTTGAGAAGTCCTGGTCTAGACTAGGGTTGGGCAAAATCCTATCGTGTGCAATTAATCATCAGAAAAACATTAATCTATTATTTTTTGGCACTTGACGATTAAAACAATTAATGCCAGCAGGCAGGCTGACTGGAGATGTCCACGATCAGTCCGCTCAGTACTACTCTACTCTTCTAATACGACAAGCATTTTCAAAAAGTTCTTTACTTTCTTTACCAAAACTCTGGTTTTACTTAGTCTATCAACACAATTTAAAAATCGATGTATAGCCTGAAGTCTGTATTTTTGACACAATTTGGAACAGATTTTTATGGTGAGCAAATCTTTCTCACTAGAGTGATTTAAATTGTTCATATAAAAAGGGCATGCATGTGTCCATGGACTCCAGGTGATTAATCATCATATTAATCGTTATCAGCTAAATACTACACTTAATCATGATTTTTTTTTGCCAATATTGCCCAACCCTAGTCTGAACTCATTTATTTGGCCTGTTGCTGTGTTGTGTTTGCCTTGGATAGAAGATAACAACAAGGCAGTTTCAGTACGATGGTCTCGCCCACATCAAGGTGGTCCTCAATTGTATTGAAAACCACCAAGACTGTGTAGACCAGTTAGGCTGCGGTCTGGACTGCCCCTCCTGCTGGTTTATCTGGGGGCCCGCTGCTACTCGGCCCCCCAGTGGGGTGTGCGGCTGGCCGCCGGTGTGCTGTGGGTTCCTGGGGTCTGGGGCTGGGCGCTGGGATGTGTGCCGGCCTGGCCTGGTGACTGCCTGTTGGGGCTCGGGGCCTCTGGCCCTGTCGGGCTTTGGCCTGGAGGGGGTGCGCCCTGGGGGCCCGGACKTCTGTGCCCTTTCCTGGATCTGCTCTGGTATGGCGGGTGCRGGTGGGGCCCATGAGTTTGTCGCTGCTGGCCCCGGGGGCTGTGCGTGTGGTCGCTGGGGTGACTCTCCCAGTTCTCCCCTATGGTCTGATCTGGGGGGTGGGTGGGCGGATCTTCCCGTGCGGGTGCCACTTGGGGCTCTGCACTCGGGATCCCTCTCGGGCCCTTGGGCTCTGGTCTTCCCTATGTCTGCCTCGTGTCTTGGGGGTTGGGTCTCGGTCCTCCACAGTCACTATTAAATATTCCATTGGAGAAATCTTGTATATACACGCATGTTCACAACTGCTCACAAACAGGTGTTCTGATCCGGGGGGTTCTGACTGGTCACTGAGTGTGTATATATGTCTGTGTGTATATACTGACAATATTTATGAATGTAGGCATGTATGTATGTATATCTTTATATATGTATGGGTATGTGTATATTTTATATATGCCGTCCATGTATTTATCCATTTGTTTTTCAGTTGAGTGGACAGACGTTGGGTGTGTGGTCCTGTGTTTTGTTGGTGTATATTTAATATACTTCTAATCGCTATTTCAATCTTTCTGTCTTTCTAATTAATTCTCTCTCTGTTTTTCTCTCTGTCTCTATTTTCTCTTCACTTAAAAAAAGTCACTGATGATGAAGAAATAAATAAACTAAATAAACTAATATTTAGTTTTGTTTTCTACTGAAGTGACACAAAAAAAAAAGAAAAAAGAAAACCAGCAAGACTGTGTAGACCAGACTGGATGATAGAAAAACCCTTTGCTTTCCAGGAAGTATGGAAAAAGTGCCTCAGTCTAACCTCATTAATAATTTGTGATCATTTKCCCTTAAATTTTTTTCGTTGACGTGGGTTTTGTGAAAAAAAATGGCTGCTGGAAGAGAGAAGCCTTAAAAAGAAGCAGATTTCACATTTCACATGCTAATGGCTCTGAGTGACTAATGCCTCCTTCGAGTGTCTTTCTGCGCAGCACAATAGTCTGACGTTTTCAGTTTTATAACTGATGACTGATGAGCCGTGGTTCACGTGAAAATCGTGAAAAAATAAAAAAATCACATTAAGACACAAATCTGTCAAAGATCACATCTATTTTAAATCGTTTTAAGCAGATCAGACAGAGCTGAGCCTGCAGAGCTGAATAACACCTTTTATTTCATAGAAAACAATCCTCAGCAGAAACAGAAGAACTCCAGTCCAGAAGTTAATTATTTGGTGGATTAGAAACAAAAAACAATCAATGAAGAGCTTAGACAACAGCTTTCAGTATAAACTAATGTAGCAGACYGTAATTATCATCTCAATCAGCAAACGAGACTAGATCCCCCTGCCAACGGTTCACACCCAGAGACCCATGGTTTCCCCACAGGAAGTAGTCAGAAAGCACACAAACAAGACGCTCTGCTGAGCCAGCTTCAACCAAGGGCTTCCTGGTCTCTGTGGTCCGACAGACGGGTCCTAATCCTGGTGGAACGTTGTAGGAACCCAGAAAACAGGAACCTRCCTTCAGATCACACATCATAGAAAGCATCTTCCTGATTCATTAGTTTGACTTCTTTTCACCAAACAGTTAGAGCCAGCAGCACCACTAACCCTGCTTAACAAGCCTGACAAGGTATGGATGGAAAAACAGCAGCTGAAGCTGTGAAATTTCGACCAACCTTCTCTATCCAAGACGGGCCAGTTTATTCTTTGTGTTCCTCTGCTTCATAGAATAATTATAGTCGGTCACCTCAACTTCACTTARGWAGTTTACAGAAGATTATGAAATTTATGTAGGGGAAAACAAATACAACTTGTGGACAGAAATTTTTGTTAAAGGTCAGCCAACCTGAAGAACGGCACGGTGTCCTGAGGACGTCCTGAAGTGTTGGAAAATCGAACAGGGCATTGTTAGGGGTGCACCGATTCCAGTTTTCTGGCCGATCTCCAATCAANACTGACTTCACCTGCACTGACAGTCGCCTCGCTGCGTGGAAATGAATGGAGAGCGAGCGACGTCACCTCCCGTGTGTCGAGCCCTTCACACATGCTGCGGCGCACGCTCCTCCCGCTGCAGGCAGTGTGGTCGGTCGGCATGCGACAGGAGGACTCGCCGTCACGTAAACATGTAAACAGTTCGGCGTTCATTTTCACACACCCCAACCAGGTCCAGATAAGTTTTTTTCCTCCCTCTTCATTTGCGCTCTCAGCCACGCTGCTTCCCGCTTCCCCTGTTTTGACTCCAGCTGGTTACGTCATCAAAAAGAATTGCGCGGTTGGCCGGTAGACAACAGATCTCTATCATAGGACAAATTTTTATCGTTTATATCGCACATTCCTAGCGCACGTTTATTTCATCATAACAGCTTGTTTGATTTCTGACAAGAATAATATTAAAAACATGTCTACACAACACAACCACTTTAAACTTTTAATTTTTATACCACCAGATCTTTTTAAACTTTATGACAACTTTTCGGTTTGTCCACCACTACCAGCAGGAAAGAAATCTCTGGTTCGACCCGCAATGCATTATGGGATATGGTGGGCTGAGAAAGATCCATCTGACCAGTCCTTCAAATCTGGGAAATAGAAGGACGCATTTGTCGGCCGCACTGGAGGAGTCTTCGGATTTGGACAGCCTCTGGCACGGCAGGGCTGGACGATTAATCATATTTTGATCTTGATTATGATTTGGGGTTTTCAACGATCATAAAAACATAATGATCGAAGTTCACAGTTTATGCTTATGCTGTTTTGTGTTGTGAATCAAGTGCCACTGCCAGCACGATGCTGCAGGCTCCTCCACAGCCAAAGTTTCGCTTCGTCTAATTTTTTTGTCTAAAATATTTGAAATCCTGAGAGAAACATTGGGCCTCATGCAAGAACATGTTCGTATTCTTATCCTAAATTTCTCTTACTTTTGTTCGTACAAAGGGTTCGTACGAACATGTCAC
>NW_013953386.1:0-1491 GCF_001266775.1 Austrofundulus limnaeus
TGTGAACAATAATCATTTTCACATCATGAACAGTTTCTCAGAATCACCTCTAAGTGTCTCCAATGGAACCAAAACCACAGAAACGTGCGTACGCCAGCCCTGGAGTTGGCGTGGGGCTGCGCACATTTCCACGTTCATTTGAGTTTTGATGCATCCTGAGTTTTGCGTGGAAAATGGCGTACGCAAGGTTTTTGTGTGTACGCACCGTTGATACATGAGGCCTGAACTGCAGCTTTGTATTCATCAGTCAACACCTTCTTCCAGGCTTCACTGGTGGGGTTTCGTGGTCCAGACAAGCTTCTTTTTGTTATTCTGAGCATTTAGAGCTGGTTTTCTTGCTGCAACTCAACCTGTCAACCTGCAGCTCCAAGTCTTGTTTTCACAGTAAAACAGACTTGCCTTCTGTGCATGAAGCTGAGGACCTGTAAGCTGCTGTCACACACACTGGACTCTCAGAAACCTGTCTTCTGATGCTGTTGTAGCTCTGGGTCTGCCTCACCTCTTCCTGTCAGTTTCCCCAAAATGGGAATTGGTTAGGTTCAATCTAAGTGAATGGATTCATTCACTTCCTCTGCTGCCGTTGTTAAACAACAGGCAGACTAAAACCGCACAGAAAATTGACATCATCGTTCACAACTCAACCTTCTGTTCACTGATTGGCCCGGTTGAAATTCTACCAGAGAAATCATGGTTAATGGGAGAAAGCCCAGACAGAGCAGAGAAGGGAGATTAGAACTGAGTGGAACTACGTAGGAAGGTAATGACCAGGCTAGAAGCACAACAATAAATATTAGTAAACAGTTAAGTGATGATGAATTGTTGCATATTATTTACAGAGGTTTCAACAGTATTCACATTCATTACTCAAGTAGAAGTATAGATACTAGGCTTTGAAAATACTTCTTTAAAAGGTCCTGATGCATCTCAGTAATCCAGGTAAAAAATCAAAAAGAAAAAAAATTGTATATGTCCTCTGGATGGTTTCTTCTCTAATGAAACGTTTCGTCTCTCCTCCAAGAGACTTCTTCAGTCTGAGAGTTTCAGGCAAAATTCAGGCTTTTGTGATGTGACTGATACTCACATCACATGGCTATCGTTGACACCTAATTAACACTAATTGTTCACAGGGGATGGAGTGATACTGGCAATAGACACGCTGTATGAGGAGGACAACTGAAAACGGAGGCCTCCACCTCTGTTTAATGATGGACGGTCTTTCTTCACAAAAATGGCTTCTTTTACTCCTCTCTCAAACCAACATTCCAACGTTGGTTTGTCTTGGTTTAATAAGTGTTAATTAGGTGTCAACGATAGCCATGTGATGTGAGTATCAGTCACATCACAAAAGCCTGAATTTTGCCTGAAACTCTCAGACTGAAGAAGTCTCTTGGAGGAGAGACGAAACGTTTCATTAGAGAAGAACCCATCCAGAAGACCTATACAATTTTTTTTTCTTTTTGATTTTTTTACCTGGATTACTGAGATGCATCA
>NW_013953386.1:1501-2500 GCF_001266775.1 Austrofundulus limnaeus
CTGGCTCCTGGGTTTGTAGGGACACTGTCTGCTCTGTGGTACAGAGTCCTGATCACTCCTARCTTGTGTTCCAGTGGGTGGTGGGAGTCAAAACGTAAATATTGGCCTGTGTGGGTGGGCTTACGATATACGCCAGGACGGTTGGAAAAAGCCAGTTTCCAACCATCCTGGCGTATATCGTAAGCCCGACTAATCGAATAAATAATCGGTGATTAATCAATTATTAAAATAATCGTTTGTGGCAGCCCTACTACATACACAGAATGCTCTGTTCTGCTAGAGTGGGACGTGATTTGTGTCATGTTCAGGTGTAAAGGATCGCACCTGCACATGACTCTTTTCTTTTTCTTTTCTAAATGATGATGAAACTGGAATTAAATAGAAAATCGTTTACTTTTTGGACTTTTAACATGTAAGGATTAGAAAGTACAGATAATTGCATGAAAATATAAGGAGTGGAAGCAAAAGCAATTACTGGTATTGGTACTTGGTAACGGCGAGTACCCAAACTGAAGTAGGCCAACTCGGTTTGAGAAAAACTGGTATCGTGACAACCTTTAAATTTTTTTTAGCTCTGCTACTTAAAAAAGAGCAGATTTCATTACTTCTCACTGAGTATAAATGAGAGTAAATGTGTAACATGAAGGAAAGTGCTTTGCAGATGCATTATACTACAATTTCTTTACAATAGTATATTTATTTATAAAGATTACCAAAACTAAAATATATCATTAAAGAAAAATAAATTCAAATCTGAATCTACTGTATCTGGCATGCTGCTTTTTCCTTCCACTACTATAAGGAGAGAGTCTAGCATGACAGCCTGATACTTTAGTGCTTTAATTTACAGGATTACCCTATAGGAAGTGAAGCACCTGAGATGATTACTGCTGAGATAGTCAGTGGCTTTATACTAGGGGTGTCCCGATACCAGTTTTTTCAAGACTGAGTACAAGTACGAGTACTTCAGTTTAGGTACCGATACCGATACCGATACCG
>NW_013953386.1:3520-4801 GCF_001266775.1 Austrofundulus limnaeus
GAAGTCTCTTGGAGGAGAGACGAAACGTTTCATTAGAGAAGAACCCGTCCAGAAGACCTATACAATGTTTTTCTTTTTGATTGAACCAAGTAATCCAACAGAAGTGATCTGAGGGCAAGTTTATCAATAACAGTAAATAAATTAAAAGTTCCTCTGCCAGTTTTACACTAGGATTATCTGATGTGGAGTTTTATAAATTGTATGTACAATCTCATGCAATATGTTATGCTCATGGTGTTGTGAATGACTACGACCAATCAAATTTTGACTCCATATCTGTAAACTTAACACTGAGTCATTGTCATGTTTTGTGCTGATTTTCATTACGTCCTGCCATGCCCACCTCGTCTATTTAAGGAATTATACAGTATCTTGACCTAAAACTAATACATTAAAAACATCTGTATAATACAGAGCTGTTTCCATTTGGAATAAACTGTCTTCATATATTACAGATTAGCAAGGATGATTCTTTTAAAAAAACAGCTGAAAGTGGCAATTCTTCAGAAGAAAACCTTAGTATAAAATTCAGTGCATATTAGATATATCCTTAGCTGGCATTTGTTTGTTTTGTTTGTTTTATGAACTAATATTTGAATAATTGATTGTATTACCAATTTTATTGTTATGTCTTTGTGATGTTATTTTTAATAAGATGTTTTTATGAGGACCCCAGGAAGAACAGTTATTGCTGGGGTAATACTTAATGGAGATGCTTACTAAACTAAACTAAACTAAACTAAACTAAACTAAACTAAACTAAACTAAACTAAACTAGCGCTTTATTTAAAAATGTCTCTGACAGATTATTGAAAGCCTGCCATGAGTAAAAGTCCAGCGTTCTTTTTATGGATGACCTCCTTGTTTTGACCCTGTTTCTGTGTTCTGGATTTCTGTGCTTCAGTAGCTAGTTTTAGATATACATGTCATAGCAATTTGCAAGTTTTATTAAAATTTCTTCAGATATATTCCTTACAGAAAAAGTTTACTTTAAATAGATAAAGATCAATCAGTTCCCACTCAGAATGTGTGTTAGGAATCACCCTATCAAACGTCCTGATGCATCTCAGTAATCCAGGTAAAAAATCAAAAAGAAAAAAAATTGTATAGGTCTTCTGGACGGGTTCTTCTCTAATGAAACGTTTCGTCTCTCCTCCAAGAGACTTCTTCAGTCTGAGAGTTTCAGGCAAAATTCAGGCTTTTAATGAGAATGAGAACATCCTCATCTCCGAAAGAGTGACCGCTGGCCTGTAAATGAGTGAAAAATGCAGAGTTCTGGCC
>NW_013953386.1:5483-7950 GCF_001266775.1 Austrofundulus limnaeus
GTTATAGATCACATACAAAAAAATAAACTAGAAGCCATTGTTATCAGCATAGATGCCGAAAAAGCATTCGATTCAGTGGACTGGAATTTTCTATTTAGGGTTCTACATAGATTTGGACTAGATAACACAATAATAAAAACAATACAGGCGTTATATGAGAATCCCACAGCGAGAATTAAAGTTAATGGTCATTTATCAGACAGAATTACTTTAGAAAGAGGGTCAAGACAAGGGTGTGCATGGTCTCCGTTACTTTTTGCTTTATACTTAGAGCCTTTAACCCAATCGATAAGACAAAATAAGGACATCAAAGGAATAATTATCAAAGGGATAGAACATAAATTGGCCTGTTATGCGGACGATATATTAATTTATATGGAACAACCGACCCACTCCCTCCCAACTTTGCTGCAATTATTYAAACAATTTGGTCGACTATCAGGATACAAAATTAATATGAATAAAACTCAATTGTTGTCTTATAATTATACTCCAACTCAGGAAATCCAAAACAGATACCCCCTAACCTGGCACACTGACCACTTTAAATATCTAGGTATTACTATACCAAAGGACCTCGAAAAACTATTCGAATATAATTATGTTCCCATACAAAAAAGAATTAAAGAGGATATCACAAGATGGAATCTTACTCCTTTTCTAAGTTTTAGCTCAAGACTTAACTCGATAAAGATGAACAWACTGCCCAGATTGCTATATTTATTCCAAACTCTGCCAATTGAAATAAATCAAAAAGTTTTTCATGAATTGGACAAACTATTATCAAGATATATTTGGCAAGGTAAAAGACCTAGAATTRGATATAAGGTATTACAACTGGAAAAGAAAAAGGGAGGTTGGGGATTGCCTTCTCTAAGGGATTATTATTTAGCAGCACAAATAAGAACATTGATATACTGTTGTGACCCAACATATGATGCTCAATGGAAAACTATTGAAACAAAGGCGACACCCATTCCTGTACAGGCAATTCTGGCAGATGCAAATCTACAAGGTTTCATAAATAATATTGATAACCGGTGGATGAAAACAACCCTTAGAGCTTGGAAAACTATTGTTAAAGAAAATGCACTTGAGAACGATTTGACAATCATAAAATGGATCGCATATGATTCTGACTTCACACCAAACAAACTGGATGCCAGTTTTAAGGAATGGACATCCAAGGGAATCACTGCTCTGTGCACAATAATGAACAACAACATCTTAAATGACTTTGAAACACTCAAGAGAAAATACTCTTTGGACAAACAGGACTTTTATCGATATTTGCAAATAAGGAATTTCGTTAACTTAAAATTTAAACCAATTACTGACAAGAATATAACATTACTGGAAATTTTTATTAATGCCTATAAATCAAAAATAAAAGGGAAAATTATCTCCCTTATCTATAAAAACCTAATAGATCTAAAAAACAATTCAACCCTACATATCAAAGCAAGATGGGAGAGAGAGGGCAATTTGACAATAACAGAGGAGGAATGGACAATAATATGGAACTATCAATGGACATACAATAAATCACTATACTGGCAAGAATATGGATGGAAAAATCTGGTAAGATTCTTTATCACACCTGCTCAGAAATGTCACTATGATGGAAATCGTCCCAYATGTTGGAGAAAATGTAGAAATCAAAATGCAAACCATTATCATATTTTCTGGGACTGCCCAATTATAAAAGATTATTGGAAAGAGATAAATAGTGCCTTACAAGATATTTTTAWGCAAAACATTCCYTTTGATTTCAAGCTTATGTATTTAGGCATAATTTCTCAAGACGCCACAAAAAGAAACAAAAATCTGATGATTATTTTATYAACGGCAAGTAAGAAAAACATTACAAGAAAATGGTTGTCACATGACAAACCAACATTAGATGACTGGATTAACATAACATTTAACATATATGAAATGGGAAAAATAACAGCCTCTCTCAATCACAGGACTGAACAATTTGATCAGAATTGGAGGATTTGGGTAGACTATGTAAAACCTAAAAGACCTGATTTAATCTTTAAAGACCAAACTTATTAAATCTTCTGGACAATCCACTCTCCTATGAAAGCCATACCTTATAGTTATTTTATATCATACTATTTGTTACTATATTTCCCTTTTTTTTTTCTCCTTAGTTTCTTCCTTCACATTTTCTTTTCATTATGATCACTGTATAATCTTTCTCAAGGAAGTATAGTTATATTTTTGATTTGACTGTAATAAGGCAATGATCTACATGTGAATCTTATTTTAAATGTGGAAGTTAATTTGGTGATGCCTAATGATATGGAAATGTTACTTTCTTGAGAATCAATAAAGATATAATTAAAAATAAAAAATAAAAAAGTAAGAGGTCATCAGGTCATCATAGGTCATCAAGTCAGAGGTCATCAGGTCGGAGGTCATCAGGTCAGAGGTCATCAAGTCAGAGGTCATCAGGTCG
>NW_013953386.1:8543-11887 GCF_001266775.1 Austrofundulus limnaeus
TGATTTTGACACAATGTGGAACAGATTTTTACGAAGAGCAAATCTTTCCCACTAAACTGGTCATGAGACCAGGACATAAGGGTGTCCAGGGACTCCAGGGAATTAATCGTCAAATTAATCGTTATCGGCTAAATGCCACAATTAATCGTGATTAATTTTTTTGCCAATATAGCCCAGCTCTAGTGTTATTTAACTCTGTGGCTGCAAGAGGACAGCATGCCAAAAATAGATTATCTTACAACCCCAGTTTTGAAAAACTTGGGACTTCATGAAAAACGTAGCAGTTGGACCAGTCCTCTGGTTCTGAGTCTGCTAACAGCAGCATTAATTAGATTCACCTAATTAAAAACAGCTGTGAGGTTTATTGACCTTTATTTTACCAGGCAAAGTTCATTGAGATCACAGGTTTCTTTCGCAAGGGGAGGCCTGGGCCTGAAGGTAATCTAATGTGCATGTTTCTGGACTGTGGGAGGAAACCAGCAGGTTAATAAATCAATCTAACGTGAACCAATGGGACCAAGAAGAACAGGACCTATCTTCTGTTTTGACTTGTCCTGCCTCTCAACATAAATGAACAAAACATTGCTTTGGTTACACTTCAGAAAAAAACAATACACCTCAAGATTATATTTCCGGTGCTGACTCTTGTTGATTCCTGTCATTCTTTCTTTGCTTCTGTGTGTTAAAGTTATTTCTTCTTTCTTTTCTTTCTTTATTGCAAATAGTGTGTTATGCCTTTGGAAATCTCTTAGATTATGATGAAACAGATGAAAACTCAACCCTCCTTAGAGCGCTATGACATAGCTCATAATAGAAACATAATTGAAAGTTGGACTTACATACTGTATCTGAACTGGCATTTTACAGTTTTTACACAATCATGATTTAAGTTTCTTGATTTATTCAGATTTTTCCACAGAATGTTCAATTGATAGTTGATGCTATACTAATAAGCTGTCCAAAGTTTTTTTTAATTTCTTTTTTTAATTAAACTCACTTTAGCTACAAATCTTTTTGGCAAATTATATAGCAAACGTTAGCTACACTACTACAGGAGTTATAATTTTCTTGCAAAGCCTCGCAAAATGCAGAGTGCACAGTCACGCTTTCAAAGATTCAATTACCAGTAGACCTTCTCTCAAAATATTCTCTTCAAAGCTCTATTTTTTACTTGTCACATCCATCCATCCATCCATCCATCCATCCATCAATCCATCCATCCATCCATCCATCCATCCATCCATCCATCCATTCTCTGTCGCTTGTTTCAAAGTCAGGTAGAGAAGGCTTGAGCAGGGAGGCCCAGATATCTCTTCACAGCCACCTCTTCCAGCTATTCCAGGAGAATTCCAAGGTCTTTCCAGACAGTTGAGTACAGTAATTGTACTCCATCCAAACTGCTGACTTACGTCATTTTGATCGAGTCKTCCACTCCTTTTTGTCACAACCCACCGGGAATACTTTTCACACCCCTCCTCATAAGAACTTACTCTGCGATTGGTCAGAAGTTTGTAGGCATGTTAGTTTAAGCGCTCAGACGCTGCATTTTGCTTCARCTACAGAATCCAACTGTTGCACCGAGAAGCAGATATTTATAAAGATAATCAAAGGCCAAAAATTCATGGATGGAGATAAAACTTTGTACACAAAGGTCTGACAAAAACTGCGGAGTTTAACCAGGACAGACTTGTGGACAAAACACAGGTGGATATCAGAGGTWATTTTTTTTCTGAAGTGTAGACACCAGCRGGAAGGAACYCTGTGCAWTGATGTGTACAGCAGYGGGAGGGATTTTCATGGAGATCGGCGTGGTGTGTCTYAGGAGCTGTGAAAGGTGTATGCAAAAATGAATACTGAGCCACCACATGACTGCATGTCGATTGTTCATCTTCAGATCAAGTATGCTGGGCCCTATAAGTCTCCTCATCATGTCCTGGGTAATTCCTGGGGTCCTTCCCATTGAACATAACTGGAACACCTCCCTAAGGAGACATGCAGACAGAGAAGTGGTTTTCCATGTTCCAAAAGCCAGCTTCAATAGGGTCAGAGCACTAAAGCTCTTGCCTTTAGCTGCCACCTATGAACTATGCACCAGACTCGTATAGTCCTCCTGCAGGTGTTGGGCTCATAGGAAGGCAAACCCATGTAGCTTATTCAGGCTGAGTCTGACTGGGCTCCATGGATAGAGGCCCATTCACCTGGCATTCAGTGACATGCCCTCCCCTGAGGCCTGGCTCCAAGGGTGGGACTCCGGTAACCCACGTCCGGGCAAGAGACATAGAGCTCTGATACAAGGATTGTGAACTCATCCTATGTCCAACATAAAACATTATGTTTTTCACAGCAGCTGTTTAAGGTTTACATTTCCAGATGTGTTTTAGACTGCTTCTCATTAGGGAAGGGAGTGACAGACRCAGGTGTGTAGCTACCATGGTAACTATAATCAATCACGTTTATTTTGCCAGATGTACAGGAGGTTGGTTGTAGTGCAAGAAAATGAAACATGATCAGGAAAGGAGAGAACAGTGGTGAAAATACTGTTTTTGTGTCTGCTGGTTTTTGTTCTTACAGCACAGAATCTCTGGCCAGGGGGCAGTTTTTTTAAATTGTGCTCCCGGTGACTTGAATCCTTTCCTATCTTCCAGAGTCCACCTTATTTAAAAAAGTGCTAATAATGATGACAAGACAGAACTCGACACCAACTGTCGCTGATCTCCCCCCCGTCATGAATGGACGGATAGATAGAGAGCAGTTCTAAGTCCCTCGCCTCTGCAAAAGGAGACAAAAAAGAGGGAATGAAGGTTGATTTTTTTGGAATCCATTTCAGCCRTTGCGTTGGTGTTTAATGCACAGCTTGGAGAGATCATTATTTTCCACAAGCTTTACAGAGGAGTCGATAGAGCGAAGATCATCGGTGTACAGAGTTAACAGATATGGAGAGAGAACCCATCCCCRTGGTATCACAGTGTTGGTAGTGGTAAGGGCAGTCGGGTGACTACTACACCTCACTTGTTGGGATCTGTTGGTGAGAAAGTCCATAAATGGTTGGCAGATGACAAGAAAGACGTAGTTGCTGAAGTTTTATTTGCAAAAAAGAAAATCATCTAGCACAGTTCTTCCTGTTCAGGTGCTTCAGAAGATCGTGAAGGACTTAAAGATTCACAGCATCATTCACAGAGCGGTTTAAACTGTAAGTGAATTGTAAAGGGTCCAACTGATAGTCAGAGGTGGTTCTGAGGAAATTTTACAAAATGGATACTGATGTTAGGGCAATAGGCTGGTTGTCTTTTAGAAAGGTGACTTTCGCTCTGTGATGGCCATTTGTGTGTGTGTGTGTGTGTGTG
>NW_013953386.1:12555-17339 GCF_001266775.1 Austrofundulus limnaeus
TAGTATTATTATAAAAAAAAGACACTGATGATGCAGAAATTAAGAAACTAACATTCAGTTTTGTTTTCTACTGAAGTGGCAAAAAAAAGAAAGAAAGGTGACTTTAACGTTGACATGGGGAATATGATGCAAGAGAACAGGGAATCTAACTATGCCTGACCAACTTCAGAACAGCTAGAGATACTCCATTGAGACCTACCGCTACCCATACATTTAGTTTGCAGAAGATCTTCTCAAAAGTTTGAGGAAACACATCCAGTAAGGGAAGCAGCCAGAGTGACCCATGTGTGGAAGAAGATGAGAGGTGTAGCAGAGGAGGAGTTTGGACTGCTACCAGCAGAGATTAGTTTCTGACCACGATCTTGGGTCAATGTCAAATGTATAGGTGATGAAGAGGAGAAAAGAGGATGAGCATCCAAAGAGAACAATGTGTTGTCAACTGATTAAACTCATCAGCAAAGTTAGGGGGAGGGTCCGTGAAAGTCTGTATACCTTTGTTGATCAATGTGCTGAGAATCCTCAAAACCTCTTTGGAGTCCCTGGACACTGAGGCTCAATCTTAGCTCCAAACTCCTGCTTTGCAGATCTGATGTCCTTCTTGTGTGTCGTTGTATTGCCAGCCTGTTTGAGTTCATGTTACACTTCTTGTGACCCTACTCTTGGTTTTCTTTCTTCTCTCAGCTGTATTGATAATCAGGGATTGTGGTTTTCAAATTTAATAATGCTCTTTGTTGGTACACATCTGTTCATTAAAGGTAATGTATTCACAAATTGTGTTCACATAAGTTTCCCAGCTGATGTCAGGCTCTCAAAATCAATTCCAGTTAGTTGTGTCCCAAATATACTGCAGCATATTCTTTGTGTCTGGAGTCCATCTATTCAGTATTTTTCTCAGTGTTTTGGCGACAAGAGCTTTATATTTTAGCACAGTTTGTATTATGCAGTGCTCAGAGTGTCCCAGGGGGGTGGAGGGGGTGGCACAGTAGGATTTCCATATAGTGGAATAGAAATTATCAAGAATTTTTGCATCACAAGTGGAACTGTTTACCAGCTGTTTGTATTCAGGTAATTCCTGTCAGGCAGCAGTTGTGAAAACCACTCACAACCAATATTAAGAAGAGTGGTCTTTGGTTTCCTACAAGGAGAAGCTGCTTTGCCATTAAACACAGGGCTTCATGTGGGGTGAGTGTGTGTGGGTTTGTTTTTGGTGACATTAGGGGGGAAATTTAAGACAAAACGCCTACATTTGGGGACAACTGGTGCATTTGGGGACCTAAGTCGAGTCCCCGTTTGGTTTAAATACCATTGGTGGGTTGGAGGTTCGGTTTAGGACCAAGGTGTGAATTGAGTTTAGGTTAGTTTTAGGGTCAGGTAGGTAGGTACCTGTGAGGTTAGCCTTAGGGTTTGTGGTCAGGGTTAGGCTGTAGAAATGTAATGGAAGTCAACGGAATGTCCCCAAAAGTATAGCTGTGCGAACGTGTGTGTGTGTGTGTGTGTGTGCGTTTGGTGGTGGGGACCTCTAATTAAAATAACTGAAGAGAATTATCTTGGAGTGTATAAAAGTCTACATTCCACCATAGCAATTTGTAGTGACTTTGAACAACTTTTATGACCCATTGTTACACCAATTAATATTCAACAACTAGAAACACGTGTTGTGAAAAGAGGCTTGACAAGGGTCTTAAGCCAACTAAATACCAAAAAAATGGCATTTTTACATAGTAAGGACCGGTTCAGCCTGCCCTGGCCCCAGTCAGCCTGGCTTTACTACCTCTTCAATGTGGGTGGGATCAAAATATTAAAAACAAGCAAATCTTACTTTGTTTTACTTGCAACACAATAATGGACAACACCAAAATTGAAGGACAAGTACAGAAGGCCGTACCAAACCATCCAGCAGTTGACAAGGGGGGAAGTTGACAAAGGATAGTAAATAAAAGTAGCTGATTGTTGTTTATAGGGATGGGTACCTTTGACATTTGAATTGATTCAGTACCAATATCCGGTACTTGGGAATCGGTACCGGTACTTAACGGTACCAATTTTCGGTACTTAGTGTGTGTTGTTGTTTTTTTAATAAACTTTGATTTTTTAAACATATTTCTCAATACATRAAATTAACAAATATCAAGACAACATCCAACTCTTTGTATTGTAACATCAGTTGTGTAACTAATTTCTTTAAGGTGAAAACTCTTGAAAACAACAAGACTGTTTTGTCTTATTGCACAAATTAAAATCCGGCTCCATGTATTTCTATTGATGTAAATAAAAGGTATTCAAGCTACGTTTTGAGCATCCAAAACGCGCCCAACACTTCAAGCTGGCTGCTTGTGCTCTTTCAGGTCAGACGTGTTCGGACTGTCGGGCAGTGTCTCTGTTGTTTTCCTCTGCCAGTCTCTGCTTAATGGTGGATGAAATAAAGAAAGTGGCGGTACTTTATTTACTGTGAGCAAGCGAACGTTGTGCTCACAAGATAATTAATCCACCAGATAATTCGTTGGCGGTCTGTTCGGTGAGTTTCACTCCAGGAGCTGCGAGGCTTTCAAGCTACGTTCAGACTGAAGTCTGTTTACTGAACCAGTGGCTGCTGGCATCATTACGCTCTTGTGCGATGCTGCGTTCAGGACAAGCATGAAAAACTCACCACTCTTACGCCAATACGGTCGCAATGATTCGTTCAGGTACCGAAACATGGTACCGTTTGAGGTTATGTGAATAGGTTCTCGGTAGTACCGACAGAACTCGGTCTGTACTTTAAAAAGTATTGAATTCAGTATCCATCCCTAGTTGTTTAGTAGCTTGCTTCAGTTGTGTGTAGTTAAACTTGTTAAAAAAAGTTTACAGTTGCTGCAAATGATTCACGTAAAGTTAATTTCATCTGAGTGATGTAACACCCCCAGTGACGCAGAACTATGGGTCTCAGGGTTCCAGAAATCGGGGTGGAACCAAGTAGGGGTCTCTGCAGAACATGAGCCACCACTCATCAATATGGCTTCTTAAAACACCCCTAACCAGCCTGTAAAAATTGTTTGATTTTTAGCAATCTTTTTACAGGCTGGTTAGGGATGTTTTAACCAAGCCATATTGTTACACATCTTTTCACATGTAAGACGTTCAAATTTCGTGCAGCTAGCAGTTTCCTTTCTCAAGTTATGACTAAAATTAAAAACATGTTGCTTCCTGCCTGACTCAATCAAGCTACTCCCCGCTGCCTCCAACCTCCTCAAACCCCATCATCAATCCAACCAATCACGTCTCTTGGGCCATCTCCGCCCACATCGAAACATCCACCAATCACCAGCAGGGCCGTCTCCAACCACAGGACAAAACCTACTGCAGAGACCCCTTACTCGGTGGAACTGCGCCGTRAGGGCTAACACAGACAAGGTGAACCCAGGTTTGAAGCCAGACCGGTCCTTATGATCCACATCAATTCTGTGCTCTCAGAATGATTCAAATATCTCTTATGCTCTTTGCGTCACACTTCCCACATCCACCCCCCACAGAGCTACCTGGTGAAGATTCCTTGTCATCTTTTATGTGAGCTCCAAATCCTAGCCTGATGCTCTTTGCTGTCGACAGCCTTACCATTAATTATTAACACTGCCATTAAGGATCACATCCAAACTCCCTGGATAGGAGGGCATGTCTGCAAGTACAGACACACATGCATGCACACACAAAGACTTTGAAGTCAGATAAATTACACACCTCAAACAGTGTGTACCATCAGGACCTGACAGGATTTCTTTTGCTCGTTTTAAAAATTTGATTATCCAGCTTTTCCCTTGCTGTAAGCTGCACCTCTACATGATGCAATTTCCTTAACAAGGAAGGAGAACTTAATACTAATGCCACAATTATGCACTAGTAATTACATTTCTAATTTCAAAGCTGCAGGATTTTTTATCTTGACAGGTATTAGGTGTTTGTATATATTAATTAGACAGCATAATAAATGGGCTCATGATTCATGAATTTGGTGATTAAGAGCAAAATCCATCATCATCTGAGCAGTAAAAGGTTGCACAATTTTTAACATGACAAGAAGAAAGACAGTTTGCATGCTGCTTTATGAAATTAAATTAGTTAAATATTGATACAGAAACATTTTCAGCAGCAAACTTCAACCTCACTTCTGAAAAATGTTAGGATGTTATATAAAATGCAAATAAAAACAAAATGCAATGATTTGCATATCTCATAAACTTATATATAATGTATTCCAAACAAACAAAATATGTTAAATGATTAGTTCAGCACCCGGACTGTTCTATTTCAAAGCCATGCCGTTGTAATGGATTCAGTATGAGCAATTGTCTTGCTGAAAAATGTAAAGTCTTCCCTGGAAAAGACACTGTCTAGATGGGAGCAAATGATGTTCTAAAACCTACTGTATATTGTTCACATATGACTTTTTTTTTCTTTGCAGTGGCGCCTGAGGGCCAGTATATCATGGCCATCTAAAATTGACTGTCTGCCTTGTCCTTTCCTTGAATCTCCTGTGGTAGCCATGTGCACCTGCCTAAACACTTGCTGGTACAAAGCACCGCCTATTTACACAAAGCTCCTCCCTGAAGCTCAGTCTGCAGCCGAGCTCCCACCCCACAGATCCCCCCTCCCCCAAAGCACTGTTTGAAAACGTGCTGAAGAGGGAGTGTCTGAAACAGCAGGAGGTYCTTAAAGAGACAGAGTCCAATTTCAAGGTACGTATTTAGATTTGCTATGATAATTTAGCTATGTCACATTAAAGTCACATTTATTTTTGACACACACACACA
>NW_013953386.1:17809-18960 GCF_001266775.1 Austrofundulus limnaeus
ATATATATATATATCATTTTCGTAACAACTGAAAGTAACATATTACTGTAGACTGTAGGTGATGAGATATTCAAAGTATTCCAAATTTTCAGCTGAGGAATACCATTCTGAATCCTTTCCAATGTTTTTAGTCACAGTTTTTATAGAATGGTGAACCTCTGACCATCTTTCCTCATGAGAGATTCAGTCCTTTTACTGACCTGTCGACAATTAACAGAAGTAGTTGCGAAAAAAATTTGAGCTGTTTCTCATTTATACCACTTTTTATAGCCTTTTAAAGCCACTGTCACAACCTTTTCAAGATGTTCTGCTGTCATCAAATGTAAAATGACCATAATTTACTCTTCAAAAATTCTTAGTTCAAACATTTGAATTGTTTCATTGGGAATAAAATGAGTTTGTGAGGTTTGCCAACTATTGCACTCTGTCTTATGCAACCAGTGCATTATTTGGTTTCAAAGAAAATAAGATACAAAGTTAAACCACAGCACACAGAGGAAATGATGCTAGTGGGGATGCAAATGGAGAAAGAATGGACAACTTACCATCAGCTAACAACAGGGCTATGGAGGGAAGAGGGAGAGGAGGGGGGAAAGAAAAAAAAATAAATAAATGCAATGAGAAAACAGGATGAACGAGCAAAGAAACATGGATATAACTAAAAGCTGCTCAACAGGAGGAAGAAAAATGCAATGCTTTGGAGAATGATGACTGCAAGTTCAGTAGATTTGGAAATGATCACCTGACTGCATGAGAGAGAATGAGTTTAAACTGATTTATGAGAATAAAATACCATGAGAGTGAAAATATGATGCTAGCAATATGATGGAAAACAACCTCAAACACAGTAGAGGATAACATTTGGTGGCTTCTGGCTACAAATACTGTATACTGTACAGCATCAAACCTTTGTCACTCCGTCATGGTGACTTAGCCATGAATTTAAACTAAACATTTAAATTACCGTATTTATTCATGTATAATATGATCTAGAGCAGTATTTCCCAAAGTTGGGGTCGGGACCCAAAGTGGGGTCCCGAAACATCAAGGTGGGGTCCTGAAAAGATTTTCTGAATTAATTACATTTTGTGAGATTAGTTTCTATTGTATATCTAGTGTAACGGTAGTTTGGTTTCCCGACCACTGGGGGG
>NW_013953386.1:20445-22294 GCF_001266775.1 Austrofundulus limnaeus
AGACAACCCCGCCCCGCGCACACACACATACACACTCACATGCATGCATCCCCCCACCCGCGCGTGACAAATACGGACTTTAAATGTGAAGTTCTATAACATCCACACTGGCGAGGTGGATGCGCCTGAGGAGGAAGCAGATGAAGGGAGTTGCGCACGGGAACTTTTTTTTAAGATTTAAGTTTTTTTTTGTTTCAAAGGTCCTCATGGCTCAGCAGCAGAAGCATAAAAAAAACTGTTAAGAAAGCTGATGGTAAAGTTGAATAAAAATCTAAGTTTGATTCTGAAGGTAAATTAAATATCTGACAGTGATCATTACACAGTGTGGCTCTAATTCCTCACTTCACCATCTGTGTCGCAGTTTCACGTCTCTAAAATTGTACGCATGGGTCAGAACTGGCGTGAGGCACCGCACATTTTCACGTCAAGTTTGGATTTTATAAATCACAATCTTGGCGTAAAAAGTGGTGTACGCAAGTTTCTGGGCTCAAATTGTGCGTATGCCACTTTTATAAATCCGACCCCTGGTCAATAAAACCTAAAAATATATTAGAACATTTCTATTCTTTTCATTAAAACAGTTGCACTAATCAACATTATTCGTGTGTCAGGCATGTCATAATCAAATAAAACAAACTTCATCTATGAATGTATTCTTTTCAAAACTTAATAAAATGTGTAAGCACTCATCACTCTGAGCTGATTAGCTGTTCCCTGACAGTGAATGTGCAGGAACAATTAGACATTATTTAGATCAAAAAGAAAAACAGTCATGGACGTAATGAAAGATGACCTTAGGTCCCATGGGTTCCTGGGAAAGAGAGCGTCTTTCATGCCACGTAAAACATAAAAACACCAAAAGTTCTAGACTGACTGATCTGAAGAGGCAGCTGCAGCTAAAAGCAAATGATCATTATTTCAACTTTAAAATTACTTCTAAAATGAAAAGGGAACTGATGAAGGGAAGCCAGCACCAGGGAGTATTTGTTCATACCTTTTTTCTTAAAAAACGAGTTGAAGCATTTTGAGCTAACCGCAGTCGTGAGAGGCCAGCCTGCCCAACACCAAAATACAGAGAGTTACAATAACCCTGCTGGGAGATAATAAAATAGCGAATCACTTGTTCAAAGTCAATAATGGATGAAAACTGTTTAACTTTAATTAAAAGATTCTATTCAAAAAGGGGTCTCTTTACTACAGAACTCCTCTCTCTCTCTCAAGGTTAAAATTTAAACCAAATATTGCCCAAAACGTTTTATGTGGGCCTCTAGAGGTCAGTCAGGCCTCTAACACCCCACACATGGTACATGTTATGGCTTTGAGACCCTCTTCAGATTGTGCCTGTTCCTTGTCCGAATTGACTCAAGGCAAGACCTTAAAGGGGTTGGTAGTGAGGCAGCTGATGAGAAGTGTTGGAAGTAAAGCCTTCATTCTGGCCAGTGTAATTGGTAATTAACAGGTAATTAACAGGTAACAGGTTATTAATTATTAAAAAAAGGTGTGGCAYGCTATCACCAGGAGTATAACTTGTTAATGACTTTCAGCTACTACGATACAATTTTAGATGAATATCTGAAAATTAGCAGCGTTATAATCATTTTTTTATATTTCCTATAAAAAATGGTTCAAACTCTGGCTGTGGTGACCATCTTGATATGGGTTAATATGGCAGGGTATGAAGGCCAATATTGCAGGAWGATATCTGTTCCAAAGCCACCTACCAATCTGATTAACGAGAGGCCTGCACCAGAAAATAGAAAACTTTGTCAAAAAAATAAAAATAAAAATACAACAAGCCAGACTATGAAAACTTTTACTAATTATAAGAATAAAATAATAATATTATGAG
>NW_013953386.1:23022-26243 GCF_001266775.1 Austrofundulus limnaeus
CAGCTGCCCTGGGGCACACTGACAGAAGCGAGGCTGCCATGTACCGGCGCCACCGGACCCTCTGACCTCAGTAGGCAAGGTGGGTGAAGTGTCTTGCCCAAAGACACAACGACTGAGACGGCTGGACGGAGGACTGAACCAGCGACCTTCCGGTTCCAGGACGACTCCCCTAACCACTCCGCCACAGCCGCCCAAAAATAAAGTCATATGAGCAAGAATAAAGTCATTTGAGCAATCATTTCTAAATATTATGATTTTGTTCTCATATTATGACTTATTATGTTGTGTTTTCTTGATAAAGTTTTTTTTATTCAGTATGCTAAAGTGGGTGACAAGCCTAGGAATGCTAGAAGTTAGCCTCTCCGATACTAATGCATAGGAGTAGTCTCCTCCTCATTTGTCAGTGCTGGCCTTTCAGTTACTTGTGCCAGTTTAATTTAATCAGATCAGTACCTGGCTTTGGAATAGATATAGCCTCATGCATTAAGAACGTAGCCACCGCTGGATGTGCAATATTTTCAGTTTTGGCCCTCATACCGCACTAGGTTAACTCCAAATGTTAATCAGTTCTAGATGTACATTCAGTAATTACTTTCTGATTTTCATTAAAATCTATCCAGTAAGATAAGTAATGCTGCTAACATGACAGACAAATTAACATATCCATCACACACACACACACACGCGCACGCACGCACAGTCTGCAGGAGAAACAAGATAACAAAGATCGATGCCTTATCAATTTTTAGTATGTGGGCTCTGTAGCACGTCCTTCATCTTGTGATGCTGTATCCATGTTTCTGATGGGGTGGAATCAGAGGGAATTAAAACACTGAGCACACACTATACTTGGCCCTAAAGCCACACAGCTACATTAAATAAACTGATCATTTACCTGAAATGCTGGGTGATTTCAMTTAAACATGCTGATGGAAGTCTTTCATGGTTGAAAAGTCATGTTTTTACTCTTGCAGAGCTAATTAAAGCCTCCACTTGTCACATGACATCAGCAAATCTTTACAACATTCTTGCTGAAATAAAGCTGTGATTGCAAARTACTAACGCAATCATTGCCAGGAAACTGACAGACTCAAACAATCACAACACAGATATTTCAGTGTTTTTGTACTGTAAATCAGGGAGTCGTGTCTGCTTGTGTTGTTCTAATGAGCAGAAACATTTGGCAGTTCTCTTTTAGAGCAAAACATTGTTTTCTTAAAACATTTTTCTCTTTATGCTTTAAGACAGTGCCTGACACAATTTTTGTAAGAACTCTGAAATTGTTAGTTGTTGAACTCTAACTTTTACAGTCAAACTGAATAACTCCCTGCTTTGTTCCTGTTATTTTTGAACAGTTAACCCTGATTGAMGTTGCCCAGTTTGCTCATTTATGTCAAATTTACAATAAGCTTCAACTTCTGTTTTTTAAAGTCTGTCACTGTGACTGGACAGACCACAGGTACTTGTCTTTGTTTCTAAGATGCATAACTCTAATCAACTAGTTTGTTTGTTCGCAACAAGATTTCAAATCTTGTGCACTGAAATCTTGTTATGCCTACTCGAAACCTTTTGAGACCCATTTATTTCCATAGTTGGATCTCAGTAACCAACTCAACATGCAAATAAACACAGAGCATAAGTCTCTCTGGTCATCTGTAACCTGGACAATAAACAGGACACCAGCAGACCTGCCAAAAGCTTGGGACAGGACATAAACATAAAAATATTTTAACGAGTACACACCTCACTCATTTAAAGTGCTATGTCAGTGAGGAGGAGAGATTCTTGAGGCACGGTAGAGAAGGTCAGCACTGACAACAACATGAATGAAAGTCCATTTATAAAAGAGGTTCCACCACTGGTCTTAGATCACTATTTGGACAGACCTAAGTTCATTGGMATTTTTWCMTTGTAAGGCCCAGCCACAGTCAGCTCGACCTTATCCTACTTACCTCGGCCCTGGCTGTGTTTGTACTGAGCAGAGAGCAGCTTCGATGTGAGCCAGGATCATAACATTACAAACACACAAATCTTTTTTTTATTTGCAACACAACAATAATGAAATACACAAAAGTTGACGGACAAGTACAGAAGGCTATATCGAACCATCCAGCAGTATGACGCTAATGACGAGAGGGCAAGACGACAGAAAATGGTAAGCTAATGGTAGCTAATGTTAGTTTGTTGTTTCTCAGTAGCTTGTTGTCGTTTGGTTTTACAGAAATCGGGGCAGAACTAGGCAATAAGGGTTAATGCAAACAAGATGAACCTCGGCTTGAACCCAGCCGTGCCCTGCAGTGCAAAAAGATCTCATGATCTGTAGAAATACTCAGGGCTTAAAGTTCTCCGTCACCACGACAGATTTCCATCACTTTGAACGTGGCCAGGACGGATTTCCGTCATCTGTAAGCGGGGGAGGCGGGCGGGGGGACAACTCTGGTTCTGTTGTGGTGTTGTGAAAGCTGCCCAGTCGCGCCACTACTTTCAACAAATGAAACAAACCCCAGTGCACTTTTATCCAATCAGAGCGGAGCAGAGGCGGGTCAGTGAAGCCAGCAGGTGAGCAGTCTGTGGAAGCAGCGCAGCGGTCAGTCCTGAGTGAGTGAAACATCTCCTCCCTCATTTCATTCCTTGGACGTTTGTTTATAAAACCTAACTTTATATTAAATATTTGTGCTCAGAGCGCCGTTATCCAACAGATATGTCCAATTTTGTGTGCGTGACTAAACTGCTCAAGCAAAGGCTGCGCACAACAGTTAGTTTGTCCGTCATGCTTTTGCTCTCCTATCACCCGCGTAATTTACACAGGGCAGAAATGTTGTAGTCAACATTTCACTAGTAAAGTGTTCTGCCATATGTCCTGTTTTACTGCAATAACATAAGTGCCAAATATAAACTCCTCCATCGCTAGCGAGGATGCACGCGTTCTGCGCAAAGTACGAACCGAGCCAAGATCGCCTGGTGCGCCGCAGCGTGTGCACGCTGTGAGTTGATTCACTGTTTTGTTTGTCCCATATTAAAGCAAAGATGAATCTCCATTTAACGTTGCCCTCCTCATCCTCACCAGAACAGCACAATGTTCTCCAGGTGAGCGTGTTTCAAATGTTTTTGTTGGTTTATTATTTTCATTTTTCACTTGTTTATATTTAGAACCATACTGTGACAGAACTGCTCTGTGATAAATGTAATTCAATAAATGATCAAATATGTAGAATAAACAG
>NW_013953386.1:27081-31371 GCF_001266775.1 Austrofundulus limnaeus
CCTGTAAAATACACCAGAATGCAGGAAACTGCATCTACTAAATGCAAAAATTTCTGGGGGAGGACCCCCACACCCCCCACCCCCCCTTCACACACACAACACAGAGCACCACCTGTGTACCTCTATGTTGTATGAAAACCCCTAGCTGTGCTTTTTTTTTTTGGAGGGGGGTGGGGGGTGTTAGGAAGAATATTTCAGTCAAAAGATTTTTTTTCGCTTTAACCCATGAATACTGTTGATCTGTATCTCTGTGATGAGAGGAGCATCCACTCACTTCTCGTTGAAGGCYTTCAAAGCAGCTCCAAAAATTTTCACTTCCACATCCTGTGGCTCTTTGCACCTCCCCCTCCCCTGACTCCTTTTTATGATCAGACTATTTCTGTCACTCCCTCCTCCTTGTGCTTCTACAGCCATCCTCCATTTYCCTCACTTTCTCTTTTTGCCTCTTCCAGCCTGATATTCAACAGACCAATTTAAATTCATTACACCTAGGTCCTTGACAGTGTGGCATCCATGGTAACTGTTACTAGACAACAATCTTGCTAAGTGTCTGCTACTACAGCAAGGCCAGCGATGYGCATGAAGAGCAATATGAGACTTTTTGACGTAAACAGTTATGTTGTTCATTAAGTGACAAGTCCTGTCCTTCAACTACAACCCCAGTCTAAAAAAGGAATGTGATTGCAACATAAATTGCATCACATTGTCAGAATGAAATATGTTTGATTAAAGGCAGCAGCACAACAACTCAGAGGGGGTGCATCTAATTTTATAATATTCCAACCTCCKTTGTCATTCCCTGTGCATTACCATCTTTGTAACCCTCTAATGCTACAAAACTGAGGTATGGTAAATATGCAAAAGTATTGGTGAAAACTAGAAAATTTCTGCAGAAATATTTCAGAGTGTTGATGCAGCTGCTGCCCAAAATTCAGACAAAATTGGGCAAAAATCAAAGTTCAGAATAGATTCCAGCTGTACTTTATAAAAGATGAAAAGGTGAATAAGATAAAAAAAAAAACATGTTAGCTAGGTGGAAACCATGCTCCTCTGTCGTAATGAGAAGCAAACAAAAATACAGAGTGAAAAAGTTGTTGTTTTGTTTTTTAAATGAAATGAATAGATCTAAAAAACAGTAAGACTCAGCCTCTGTGTCTCCATGCTCACAGTTCAAAGAGAGTTTTTAAGATCCRGCTTAAAAGTCAGCTCTTACAAACTCTCTCTGAACTGTGGACATCAGAAAACTGATGGTCACGTGTGCATTTTTATGTTTCTAGTGTGTTTCATATAAGAAATCTTCAAAAGTTCAGTTTTTAAAGAGGATATTTTGAGTTAAAATATAACTGGTCTATTGAGGCTTGGTTGTGCAAACTGTATCCTACAGGTATTTGTGAAAAAACTGCAAGTCCYACAGCAATGATGATACAAACAAAATGCATCTCAGTCACTTCCATTCCACTACATTTTATGATGTACAACTGATGTTTTGATGTACATTTTGTATATGTACCAAAAACTGTTGTGGTAGTAATAAGAACTGGTCAGACTGTTTAAACATTTCAGACAAATCAAAAGTTAGTGTGACCAAGTATAAATTGTACATTTAGTGAAAGAAATTGATAAAAAAAAATCATAAAACCTAAAACTGTGACACTATAAACCTTTACAGATATSAAAATATCAATTTAGACATGAAGCGTTCTGTGACCTGTTTAAATTTGKATTGATGGTTTTACTGTGAAGTACAGCACATCTGTAGTGGTCCCAAAAGGATTGGGGTTTCTCATTTGCATTACCAAATTCTCATTGATCACCAAAATGTATTATCTTGCAGTCAGTTTTTTGGCAAATTGTGCGATGTGCCACTATTGGAAGTCAGCACATGAGCATTGTATGCATTAATTTCAAATAGTTCATTTTCTGACGGTCCAGATGTGGGATTTGAACCCAGATCACCCAGGTTGAATGCAGGAACTTATGTATCGCTCTAAGCATTTGTTGTGAGAGGAGAATTCTCAGATTTTCTGACTGATTTATTATTAAAAACTGATAAAATTATAATAATGGGAGATTTTAATATTCATGTAGATGATGAAAGTGATAGCTTAAATATAGCTTTTAGTAATCTAATTGAGTCAATTGGTTTTACTCAAAATGTCCACAGACCTACTCACTCTCTTCATCACACTCTTGATCTGGTTCTGACGTATTGTGTAGAGAGTTAGAACTTAATATGTCCTCACAATCCTGTTCTCTCTGACCATTTTTTAATAACCTTTGAGTTTACATTGGCTGATTTTATAGCTACTGAGAGTAAATTTCATTATAGTAGATGTTTATCAGAGAATGCTGTAGCTAAATTTAAAGAATCTCTTCCATCTTTATTTTCATCTGTCTTACAGATAATGTAACACAGAACAGTAACTTAGATGGTCTTGTTGATAATATTACAACTTTAATGCAAACCTCTCTTGATGAAATTGCTCCACTAAAAAAGAAAGTTATCGATCGGAAGAAGCCGACTCCTTGGTTTAATTCAGAGTTACGTTCTTTAAAACAGGCATCTAGAAAACTTGAGGGAAAATGGCGCCCCACTAACATAGAAGAATCTTATTTAACCTGGAGAGACAGCCTGCTAACATATAAGAAAGCTAAAACTTTATATTATTCATCTTTATTAGAAGAGAATAAAAACAATCTTAGATTTCTGTTCAGTAATGAAAAGTCCTATCTCTGTTGAGTCATGTATCCCTATAGCTCTATACAGTGATGACTTCATGAAATTATTTACAGATAAAAATAATTTTAATAAGGAATAAAATTCATGCCAAACTTCCTGCTACTGTCTGATTCTCTGTCAGATGAGGAAGCTTTAGTGTCACTAGAACCTGATTTATGTTTAATCCAAAAAAMGCTGACTGGAATCTGTTTATCAGCAGTTTATCCCAGCTGATAGGTGGGAGAATTGCCAGGATCAAAACTGTGCAAGACATTGAGACAGAGGTCAAAAGCATGACTGATGCTGTGCAAACTGCCTATAAGTCTGCCTGTCAGGAGAAAGTCTGAAGGCCATCAAAGCAGCCGGCCTGGTGGACTCCAGAGTTGTCTGGCCTCCGCAAGGCAGTAAGATGGCAAAGATACAGATCCCAACTAAGTAAAACCAGGAGGGAACAGTATGTACAGTCTCACAATCACTATAAAAGTGTTTTAAGGGAGTGTAAGAGACATTCTTRGACAAAGTTTTGTGAAGATGTTAAAGGGCCTAGTACCTCTTCTAAGCTTTACAAACTTTTCAGAAAGGATCCAGTCATGCATCTATCCTTCATTGTTCCACCGGAAGGATCGACAGTTACACAAGTGTGCTTCAGCATCTCCTCCAGGTACACTTTCCTGGGGCAGAAGAGACTTCACAGCCTGTCAAAGTTGCTAACTCAAATCCAACAGAGCGTTTGTTTCTTTATTCCTTTCTCTTTACCTACGTACGTTGAGCTCACATGAAGAATCTGAACTTCTGTAGTTTAATGTGAGACTTCAGTCAGTAGTGATCAGTTCAAAGGACTTGGAAAGTATCTGCTAACTGGCAGGAGTTTACTAATCCAGTCTTTTGCCTTGAAACTAGCTTATAAAGATTCACTGGATACCTCAATGATATCAAATAATTTTAGTATTTTAAATAAATTTTTTTATAGGGTTAGCAGAAAAGTTCCTTCGACAAATTCTACGCTTTAATTTTGAAAATGTATTCACCCTTCGGTGAGTTCGGCTTGTTTGCAACATCCCTTCTCAATATTGCTCACTGTTTATCTGAATGGAATAAATACATATAAATGGAAAGTGCAAAGTGGACCAGGCCAAGTTCAAACAGCAGCATTTGAAGTGACCTTAGATGCCACGAGAGCTCATTCTGAACAAGGTGGCTGACGGTGGCAGAATTCCCAATGGTAGGCATTATTTGAATGGAAAGTGGCAGAATGAGAGATGAATTTCTGCAGGGAGACAGAAGTACTGTATTAATCTGCATACACACACACACCTATTATGTCTCTCTATCCTTGTGGGGACATTCCATTGACTTCTGTTATGGCAATATTTATTTAAAAAAGACAGAAATACGTGGTCCAAGAATGAAGGTACTCCGTGRGATGATCAGTTGAGTTTTATTGCAACAACAGGAAACACAGAGAACAACCTGGCCTGTCTTCGTGCCTCTGCTTCTCTCTGTCACTGTCTCTCCACACTACTGTTGAACTGTTGAACACTGTTGATGCAGTTGAGAGGCCATATATATAT
>NW_013953386.1:32252-33440 GCF_001266775.1 Austrofundulus limnaeus
GAGATATGATTACTGGACAGTATCAAGGTAGAACAGATATACATAATTATTCCATAACAACTTCCACTCATTTTTTGGAAATTTTATATCATAACCCTGATCATTTACCCTAAAATTAAGATCACAGGTACTTACCTGACCCTAAAACTAACCTAAACTCAATTCACACCTTGGTCCTAAACCCAACCCTCTCACCCAAAATCAGCCTCCAAAGTCGTGGGGACCAGGCTTTGGTCCCCACAAGGAGCATCCAGTCCCCACGAGGCTGCATTTTCTCCAAAAATTGTCCCCACCAAGTAGCAAAAACAAGGGTATACACACACACACACAGTTAGAGGAAGCTAAAATCCTTCCAAGGTAACATTTGATGGTCCTTTTATAGAAAGATTTTTGCCACATTTTCTCCACATTAGTGATGGGTAAAAGGATATTTTATTACATCCAAACAACTCCTCTCCTGCATTGGCATACACTGTAAATGCATACATATACATATTACACAAGTCTGGCACCAGATTCACCTACATAAGATTCTGCAGTGTGAGCAATGAAACGTCCAACAGCTTCCTCCTCCTGCTGCTGCAGCTGCAGGTGTAAAATAGCTCGAATGGCCAACTGACCAGAGGTGCTAATGGTATTGACCACTTAAGTAGAAGCAGGAGAAGGGCAGAGCTGGAGCTGGCAGTAAACATCTCCTGTCTGACAGGTCAGGGTGACTGCTACTCTGATTGCTTTTATTACTCACACATTGTTCAGAGAAAGAGCTGCCAGCCTGGGACTCCATCACACCTGCCAGAACCTGCTCTCAACAACTCGGAGAAAGTACAAATCAAGAAATAATGCAAGAACTGATGTAACCGCTAGAAATAAATGTCAGACAGATCAGAGTGCTTAAATGAGATCTGGTATCTATTTTTCCTTTGCGTATTTGATTGTCTCTTTAACAAAATCATGGCTACACAATCAAAAGCTAAGGTGCATCATCAGAGTAGCCTGCTGATGACAAGAAGGCTGGGAGGAAAATGGAGTCTGGCTGCTCAGTATGAAGAAAAATCTTTCTTGGATATTCATTAATTCTGCTTCTATTCTCTGGCTTTAATAAGGAGACAACATGGAGCTTAAATAGAACAGCTGGAGTGCACAGAAACCAGGTGACCGTGTGATCGGCTGGTGAAGCTAACGGCTAAC
>NW_013953386.1:34163-37415 GCF_001266775.1 Austrofundulus limnaeus
ACGCTACACAGCACTGATGTGACCTGCATGCGCAGTAAAAGACGTGACTTCTCATTCAGCCGGCTTGTTTGTTTACAGATGGATGCTACTTTTAGCACGTCGAATCTGAAGTTTTTGTTTAATCAGAGCCGATTAAATAATTATCTGACATGTTTGTTTAGTTCAGTGTTTATATCTGAACTTGCCTCTGACTGGGATGCTCCAGTGAAGCTTTTTTTCTTTGAACGAAACAACGAGCTGGAAATAAAGTATTGACTGAGTAACTTTAGGATCTATACACTCCGCGACCCAGGCTGGACATTACTATCTACATGGAAAATTGAAAGTAAAAAGACGAAGTAAATGGACTTGTGTTTTGGAGCTGTAAACACATGGAGCTGCAGATTTAAACAGCGAGACTTGAGGTTAGTGTCTTATCGATCCTTCACCCCCTCCTCACTGATGAAAAAGTCGGATAGTACTGTATGTGACATGAGCGTTCACACTGCAGTCACTTTGAAAACATCAGATATGTATCCAGTTTAAAACCACATACTGAAACGGCCTGGGTTGGATTTGAAAAAAATCGGATTTCTCGCGTTCAAACTGTTGTACAAAAAATCAGATATGGGTCAGTTGGGGCAAAAAAAATCGGATTTGGGTCGCATTTGCCTGCAGTGTGAACATAGCCCCTGTGAGCAATATCATGCGCTAGCAACATGCAGCGCAGAGGATCGCATTATTTTCAAAATGTAGCAAGTGAAAGGATCAGCCATCYGGAACTTTTTAGTCTACCTCAGCCAACACATTGGCTGGATATTAACTCTTTGAGCCATGCTACGTCATGGTAAGCCAAAAATATTTGTTTGAAATGGCTCTACCTGAACTGTACAGTAAATTGTTCAAGCACATAGGAGATAAAAGACGTCAAGGCGATGCGTTTGACACAAAATATTTTACATTATATATTTGAATTACTAATTACAYTGACTGAACAAAGTTGTGTTTCATTTTTGACATGTTTGACTAAGCTCATGAAGCTATTGTATATTTAAGATTGCTGTACTGGTGCAGGAAAGAAATATTTACCGTAAGTCAATTCAGCACTGCTTTTTTGGTATCGGATCGGTATTGGTTGATACGAAACCTCAATTATCTGTATCAGTATCAGACGTGAAAAAATTGGCTTGTGCATCCCTAGTGGTGATTATAAAAAGAAAATTTTCATTGTGCATGCTGCTGTATTTTTAATTGGTGATGTCACATACAGTGTTACAGCAGGGAGTTTTTTCAGTAACCCCGACCCCAGTGCTATTGAAAWTAGCTCAATGCATTTCTATGAGGAAAAGTTTTATAAATAATTAAATGTTCTTAGAAAAGCATAAAACAGTTGCAAAAGGTAAGCACAATTTAAGAGAACAATATTCCCTATTAGGCTAAATGTATTGATATTTAAAATGCATAAGTAAACTGACTGTGAAGTTCTGTGGCAGAATGACCCAGGGCACAGGCAAAAATCCAAAAGTAACAAAAAAACAATAAAATAAAACAAAATAAACAAAAAAGGCTGACAARGCAGCTCAAAAAACTCAGAGTTATCTCAGGAGGAACAGGCACGAGGAACACGGAAGACAACGTCACTGACTGGTAGACAGTACAATGATCGGACACAGACTGAGCACAGGACACAGAATATAAAGTCAAACTAATTAAGGACAACAAGAAACACCTGGAGGAGACTCAAGAGGAAACAGGTGAGATGGGGCGGGGCTGTAGGTGAGACAGTGGGGGAGAGATACACAAGGGAACATAGAAACACTAGAAAACTAAAGCAAAAAATACACAGATCATGACAGTGACTGCATAAAAAACAAGAAACTATAAGCAAAAATAAAATATGTAGCTGAAACATTCACAACACTTTTTAGTTTTTCTGTCAAAATCACTGTAATACAAACTTCATTGTAGTGTAAAGGTTTGAACAGGCATGCTTGTAAAGTTTTGAAACTTGAAGCCATTTTATGACAGAAGCGACTTTGGTCTTGGCTTCATTCAGTCGTTAGCTCATCAATCCTGTTGTATATAAAGTCTTTTTCTAAAAATTGAGACTGTTCGAGAAGCTATATTCGACAGGTAAATATGATTTATTTATAAGCTGACTTCAGTATGACCCAAACTTTTCTTTAATTGGACTGCATAACACCTGTTGTCCAGACCAGGCTGGCATCCATTTGGATTCCAGCACGAGAAAATAATCTCATCTCATCTTAAAATTACAAAACCTTTTCTTCCAGTTACAGCAGCTAGCCTCCTAAGTTTTCAAACTTACAAAATAAGGTGATGCAACACAGTGATAAACATGCCACTGCTGTGTTGGACCGTAATCCAGATACAAGCAGATCAAATTATCAAATTATATGAAAATAATAATAAWCTTGTTGAATTCACCAGCAGCTATCCACTATGGTAAAAGGTATCCAACAAAATAATGATGAAAAGTACTCACAAACATTCATGAACTCTAACACCAACACTCAGCAAACCCATGTAAAGAAATTAACTATGAGAATTTGCCAGATGACTATCAGATGTTCAGTTAGCAGTTATTAATCTCTTTCCAAACATCCRTCAGACAATGTGAAGGATGCAGAAAGTGTCTCTGCACAGAAGGCATTGGGCTTTTTGTGTGTGAATGTGTGTTTTTTGAGGTGTAATCAAACACCCGCTGTGCACATAAAAACAATTCAAACTGTTTGCAGGGACTTCTGGTGTAATGGATGGTGACACAATAAGAACAGATTCACTGCATGTTGACAAAAAGTACAGTCAGGGCATGACATAGGGCAGCAAAAGGAATGCTCAGTTTAAACCTTACAGGAACACACGCACATGCATGCACGCATACACACATGCATTTGGATTTGATGTCCATTCATTTCTGTAGCCCAGAGGTGTCAAATTCATCTTCTCCAAGGGCAATGGTTGCCCTCAAAAGCCAGCTGTAATTAACTTGGTTTCATGTTTAAGTTAGACTAAAAACACACAATGTCACATTCCTCAAGCACTAAAAATACACAATAACTGAGCTCTACATGTTTTAACACATCCTCTTATAGACACAGAAAAGTACCATGTGTACAACTGACTAAAAGATAAATAAATAATACAGAAATACTACTAAAAATAAAAGTGTGAGAACTTTACTCACTGTTGAATTGTGATAAGTTTTGAATTCTGAACTCTCCCACTTTCCGACAGGGAACACCCATGCAT
>NW_013953386.1:46595-51147 GCF_001266775.1 Austrofundulus limnaeus
GGCTTACACTTTAACCCCTCCTACTTCTTGTTTATAATGTACTCAGTTTTGATAGTTATTTATAACATAGTTTTTAAATGTATGTCGCAACTTTTAGTTACTTAAAATATTGATTTCCAATATATGATTTCCACTGCCTTATGCATCGCAAAGAAAACCATACTCTTAAATTGGAAAAATAAAAATGATCTTAGCATTAATCAGTATAGAAATTTTTTCTTAAGTTCATTGGTGGAAAAAGGGTACCTTTTTCAGGTAGTCAGTAAAAAGGGGTGTGTTTTCAAGGCTATGTCAGTGAAAAAGGTATAGTTTTCACAAAGTYCTTGGTCAGTGTTTAGGGGTGGGGTTCACAAAGTCATGTATGAGGATGGCTCTATGTAGTTAATATAGAGTTGCCCCCCGGGGATGTRTCCCTTAGTTCTGAAGCCAAAAAAACACTTTGTGGTTGAAATTTGTTCTGGCAGCCCACCTCCTCTCCATTTTCAAATACTTCTTTAATGGTTTTKGAATCCTCTCATTTCCATTTCACAAACACTAAATGGTAGAAAGTGCTTGGAGTGTGAAGTCGCTGTAATGGATTAACACACGAGAGGAAGGGAATATGCAGTGTCAAATCTCCATGTCTATGTTCTTTTCTCTGTTGGCAGACAAGAAAAACATACATCCTCACATTTCTCACATTTAAAAAGGTTTTGAAAAAAAAATAGAAAACACGACTTTGGTTTTCTGTCTGTCTGTAAAAGGGCATTTGTACAAAAAATTGTCACCAACCCAAGATTTCTGATTTGAACTAAAGACATGAAACTGATTAAAACATTCTTTTTTTTCTTAGTCTTCTGCCAGCCCATGGCATAGACAGTGGCAAATACTGCTGTCTATCTAGGATGAGATGTATACATCTGGAACTGGAACTAAGCATTTAAAAGCAATATTAAATGTTGTTAACTTTTTCAAATCCCTATTAAAAACAAATAAAATCAAGCTGGAAAGAAGAAGAGGGAAAAAAGATTCAAAGCCTCRTGGGAAATCAAAGTGTTAATAAAGTAAGCCTGGTTTTTGTCACCAAGCACAGGGATTATGGACCTTGCTCATTATAGTTTTGATTATTGCTTTTCTCTTGCAATTACAGAAAAAGCCAGTAAACACATTTGTCTACAATTTCTTGCCAATCTGAAAATAAAATTTACATCAAATTTTAGATTCTATACCCATGAGGCCTCGGTCTGCACTTACCCAATTCTGTTTCTTTTTATCCCATAATGTAAAGGATCAAGCGTAAAGAAATTAAACACTGGAATTGTAAATAAGGGCATCTGGTGACTGAATAATGCATGATCTTTAGCCAATCCCATTTTAAACTCAGTGCTCAGAAAAAACACAATCTGCTTAAATTTATCAGTTTGTCAAATGGTTTACAAATGTTTCTTCATGTCATTCAATCAATAAAGTAAATAAATGAATAAAACCTTGTAGCTTCTATGAGTGTTATGGTAATTTATTCAAAGTATGCACTTACTGGCAGCAAAATTTCTTCATCTTAAAAAAATATGTTTTTTGTTTAGTCTTGAAGGTGATTTAGTGTGTTAATGATCAAAAACTCTATTATTATACATTTGATAGAGTCTGTTCAAATATCCCCATGATATTTTTGATCCAGTCAATATCCCCCACCCCCCCCAATGCCCTTAAAATAAAATTACATCATTTGCTCTAATACAATAGAAATTAACTGGGTAAGTACACAGCTGCAACTCTCTTGTCTTTAGGTAACTTTGGCCTGATGTCAAGATTCACAATGTCATTTATAAKTTTAAGCATAATTGCAGAAAATAACATGAAAGATTTTAGTCTGTCTTGTCACATTATGGCTGTATTAGTTGAATCATGCGTTGTGATTTTTCATTGTCCAATTGTAGTGCACCAGGTAAATACATACTCTTGGAGAATTGAGAAATTTAGGCATGTCATACAATAAATTTGTTACTATTGGAAGAAATGGGGTGTGGGAGGAGATAAGCCTTTTCTTAATTGTTGAACTGACTCTGAACAGAAAAAGTGCTGAGTAAATACAAAGAAAACAGGAAAGTTCAGTAAAACAGAGTAAAATCCTTACAATGTATTGTAACTCCAAAATACCCTGAATCATTTCAGAAAGGTAAATGAGTCAGTAAATAAATAAATAGGCAGAGAGCATAAACCCTCTGGCTACAGATGTAGCGCAAAGCAGGGGGAAATGAAGACGGGAAAACTTATTTCTAGTGGCAGTGCAGGTTGGAAGATGATTATTTGTTGTTATTTATTGTATTTTTAACATTCTACAGGCTCTGACATGTTAAAGGGGCAATATTATGTGTTTCTCACACATATATTTAAATTCTATACCATAATAAAGTAACTATGTCACCTTCAGTTGTTATTAAAATGCTGTTCTATCCATCCATCCATTATCTATACCCGCTTATTCCTTTAAGAGTCGCGTAGGTCACTGGTGCCCATATCCAGCAGCCACAGTGCGAGGGGCGGGGTACACCCTGGACAGGTYGCAAGTCCATCACAGACATTACAGCACACMTTAAAATGCTGTTTATATGTTTAAATCAAAAATAAACTTGATTTCTCAACATAWCTGTTTCTAAACACTTTGAAATTGGCCTCTGTCTCTTTAAGAAACTCCTTCCGCATCTGTCCYGCCCATTTCAGCACAGGCYGGGTGGGTATGTGTGTTCTCTGTGATGAGGAAGCTCAGCTTGGAGAAACAGCACAGAGGAGGAGCTGATCCCAAAAGGCGGTTCTAGGCCCAACCTTTCGTTTTTGCTCCCCTGCCTGGCTGCCTCAGGACACTACAGGATTTCTCAAACATGCATGAATGAGTCAAAGCAAGACTCTGGGCATGTTTTTGATGAGAGGATAACATTATAACATGATATAAAACTTAAAAAAGTTGATTTTACATGATATAGCCYCTTTAAGAAATGTCACTGCTGCATSTGAAARGCAACRTYACAGAAAAYATAAAAGAGGAAGCCATGYCATTACTGGTTACTAAAACTAAYACAAAAGCTAAACCRCGYATCAAAGTATTAGTTCCGTTAATAGCAGATAAGCGGAACTGTGCCCACCACTGCATTTAGCTGACAATGATTAATATGTCAGTTTTTAGATGACAAGTTGAACTTGCATGTTTTTGACTAAATCAGTTGCCCTGTGTTCTAAAATTACACTTACAAATCATCTGTCAAACTAACTTCTGCATTTTAATAACTACAGCCYGTGTTATCTCCTTATTCTCRACTGAGTAAATTTGTTTCCACCATTCGCTGAAGAAGATTTGGCTGYAACCAACGTTGCCTTGGTCCACATATACTATCTCTCCTTGTACTCCAGTTTATGTCAGTGYTTCAGGTGATTAAAYACGTTTGTGGCGTTAGTGTTAGCTCTATGCCGCCTTCTGCCATTGGGTTCACATGCATGCTTGATGTTGAGAGCGTCACACACAAGAATATGTTGCAAAGTGGCAAATACTAATTGGTACCAGTTTTTCTGATGATTAATTGCACATTATGATTTTGCCCAACCCTAAACAGTAGTCCCATATGTGTATCAAATGAATATGTACATTTTCACCAGGTTATGTTTATATTTGCTTAGAGCTCAGTCTCAGTAATCAAGTCAAGTCAAGTCAAACCTTGTTGTTTCATGCACAGCAACCCAACATGCCCAACAGCAAGAACAAAAATATGGTTTGACAAAACATAAACTGCACATGCACACAAAGTATTTTAGAAAAACAGAAAGATACTGAGCTACAGTTGACAGCAGATGAAATATAAGAGATCCTGGCAACAGACAGACCCAAAYTTATAAACTATCAGATGCAATGGTGAGGCCTTACAGTGAAGTGTATGTTTGAGTGTTAAACTCCCTGTAAGCAAAGGCAATGAGTTATTGCCAGGTTTATTAGAGGAATCAAGTCAGGAAGCTGGATACAGACTCACATCTTCCAAATTCCATGAAGGACTGCAGCTGTCCCTCCACAGGCCTCTCATAGGCTTCAACATGGATACTTGGTGTCACCCAACTAACAGTCATCTCTCATTTAAGCCTTCTGAATTACAGATGGTCAGCTTAAGRTGCACATTAGATTTAAGTAAGAGATGATCAAATGTGCCCTTGTTGACAGGATACCTTTTCGATCCTGTAGGTATCAACAATCATAAGCCAAAGACCTAATGCACCCAACCTGCTCCTATTTGCTGCACTTGCTCTTTCTTGTTGTCATGGATACAAACCCCATTTTGCCAGCCCTGCTGCTCTCAAACTGTGACACATGACACACCAGTGTTTTTTTTTTGTTTGTAAAACTTCAACCTTTTTGATTTGTTTCTATTTGTGCATTTGTACTGAGCATAACTGTACAATAACTGTCCCTGAAGGGAATAGAGTCCTAGCAGGTTTACCTCTGTCTGCTGACAAATTGCCCATTACTTCATCTATGTGCCCACACACACACACACACACACACACACACACACACACACACACACACACACAC
>NW_013953386.1:51269-58782 GCF_001266775.1 Austrofundulus limnaeus
CAACTTAGGTCCCTAAATGCACCAGTTGTCCACAAAGGTAGGTGTTTTGTCTTAAAATTGCCCCCAAATGTCACCAAAACCCCCCCCCCCCCCCACACACACACACATGTGTGAACCTCAGTTGCTGAAGGAAAAGAGGATTGTGCCAACCCGTTCCCTGTGGTCAAAGCCATTCTTAGYAGCAACATCAGGAATAAAAACAAAAAATCATCCCTTGTGCTGCAGTTGTAACTCTAACCTTTTCCAAAAGAGCGTTCACTCTAAAGACAACAAAATTAACAAAAACAGGAAGAAAATTCCAKTTTAGCTGCTAAATGGTCAAAAATATGAACTTTAAAACAAAGGTGGGTTTTGGTCCAGTTTTACGCAGCATTCTCTTAACCAGTCCTCTGTGGCTGGGAGCACCCACCAAGCAGGACAGAAACTGACTGCAACAGTTTGAAACAGCAGAAACAATCACTGGAGCTCCCCTGCCATCCATCCAGRTTTTGTACACATCAAGAACCATGAAATATACAGAAAAAAATCMCCTCTGACCTTATACCCAAGACACTGTCTTTTTAAGCTCCTCCCATCTGGCAAGTGACGTCTGCAGACCAAAACTAGCAGAACAAAATAAACTTAAAAAAATGTCCATAAACTCCTTTCCAACATGTTTGTTTCCCTTTTACACAACCTCACACAGCCTCTTAATCTAAAAGATTCATTCTGCAAATTATTACCTCCGCCAAGGAGATAATGTTTTCGGTCGCATATGTCCGTCTGTCTGTCGTTCTTCTGTGGACAACATTACTCAAAAACTTGTGGATGGATTGTCACGACATTTTTGCCACATGTGCGTACTGGCCCAAGTAACACAACATTACATTTTGGTGATGTTCTGGATCACGATGCGGATACAGGAATTTTTTATTTCTTTTAACCCTCTGAGATCGGCAAAGCTGTGATGCTTTCACAGGGCTTCTGTAAAAAACAGAGAGAGCTTTCAGTGTTCATTTAAACTGGATTCGACAGCACGGACTTAAAACTTTATAAAAGTAATGTTAAAACCAGATTTAATGATGAATAACTTTTGCCATTATGTGCACATTTTTACACATTTGGTGCTCATTTAGAGAATGTTTTGTGACCASGAAGTGCRTGACTGCACCATGAAACCTATTTTTCCCATTTCCTCAAACACACCACATTTCYGAAACAACCAATCAAAACTGTTTCTCGCTACTAGGCTTGTAAACAGAGAGCTTCTGGCCGGGCCTCATAGTTTGGAGATCGGGGGGAGTCAGGAACACTTTATAAAGACAGTCTAACCATTACAAACTCATCCAAGGGGATAAAACTGACATTTTACATGGTGAAACGTGACTGATGAAAACTTAGGAGCTTAATCTGACACCATTTTGACAATGAATAACGTTGGGTGATGAGTCAGACTTTTTTTTTGTCACATTGGACTCCACCGGGAAGAAATTCCGTGCATACTGCCTGCTTAAATGTTGGCTACGTCAGAACTTATTTGGCAAATGTGTTTYCAGCTCTGCTTTTRTGCATTTACTCTATTATGGGGGAAATTGGTCTTGGCAGAGGTTYGCACTCTCCGAGTGCTTCTACTGTAGTTGGCACCTGGGTTCGATCCCMGGTTTGGACCCGGGGTCTAACCCAGGACCTTCTTGCTGTGGACCCGGGGTCTAACCCAAGACCTTCTTGCGCTGAGGCAAATGAATTATACAAATATCTTTGACAATTAACAAACACAAGGTTAATGCAATAGGCCAAATGTTTATGGTGAAAGTAATGTTTTTGGGTTGTAGTTTGAATGATCAGCTACAGATTTTCAACAGTTCAGTAAACCAGAAATACTAAAGACAATGCACAAGAGAAAAAATTTWAGATGAGGAAAGAGGATGTCATTGATCTAAATGAAAAGCTAAGGCTTTGGTAGAAAGAGGAGGGGCATTAGTTGACTTCACTTGTCATGCTCCCTACAATGCTGTCTTCATAACAACATGCTGACTGCCAGCACTGTAGAAGAAAAAGACTAAATTAAAGGATGAAAAGAAGAGGAAACTCAGAGCTGAGGCAAAAAAAAAAAAAAGAAGTTAAAAAAAAGACACAAACTGACAGGTATATTTATATTTTCTAGGCCAGGAGCAGGGCAAAAGGGTAAGGAAATATTTTTTTGGATAGCTGGTTCAGGCCCCAAGGTCCCCCTCCACAAGATCACAGTGCACTCAAACAAGATGCATCTGATAGAGGGTGATAAAGAAGGGAAAGGAAGAAATAACAAAAGATGCAGGCAAATCACCAAAATAAAAGCTGAAGTTGCACCATGATGGGGTGAAGGAGATGACTGGGCTGGGGGCAAGAAATTCATGAGTGCTGTTCTGGGTGACAGGTGTAGGTGTATTTGGCTCAGAACCACCCTGAGCAAGCTGGGTGACGGCCCGGAAAAAGTGTAGTGCTGAAGCTAAACTTCCTGACCGTCAATGCGTTGATGTTTCTAATTGATTCTCCCCACTCAGCGACACGCCGATCGAGAAACAGACCCTGGTYATTGGCAGCTCCATAGTCAGAAACATGGATTTAGGGACTCCAACAACCATGATTAAATGCATTCTACGAGCCAGAGGGGGCRACCTAGAATTCTACTTGAAACTACTGGCTAATGTTAATGCTAGGTACCGTAAGATTGTGATTCACGTCGGTGGTAATGACACCAGGTTACGCCAGTCGGAGGTCACTAAAATTAACGTTGCTTCAGTCCATAACTTTGCAAAGACTGTCGGACTCTGTAGYTTTCTCCAACCTAACTAGCGATGACATGTTTAGTCATACTGYATGTCCTCATTTAACTGCTGGGCATCCAAGTGGTGATCTGAAAACAATGTCGGCTATGTAGATAACTGGAGTTATTTCTGGGGGAAACCTGGTCTGATGTGGAGAGATGGCATCCATTAGGGCTGGATGATTATTTGATTGCGATTATTGATCGAGAAAAAATTCAGGTCGATCACGGTGATCAGCTGTGAGCCTCTTCCTCGATCAAACATGGTGGCAATGTGCGCTACAACAGCCAATCRGAATYCACMTTCTCCTGCTCCACTTCTGTTTATAAGTTGCTAAGGAAATGCAGACGGAATCGCAGAATTAACCAAATGAATCCAGTGTAAAACGCTGAATCTCACGGATTTCACTCATTTGGGTGAGTTTCTGAGGTATGTTGGCCACTGTCGCTTCCTGTGCCTGCTGTTACCTGCTAACAGGTGTGCAGGGTGAGCTCTGAGCTACCCTCCCGAGGGAGGGGGGAAAAAAATAAAAGTGAGCRGCAATGCGTGGCTCGCTAAAACAAAAATGTCCTCCAAAAACATGAAGCGGTCTCAGGGTAGCGTTTAGGACAGAACAATGTCCCAGCGGTTCTTCATTTATCTGGAGAACTTTTCTGTAAGTTTTATCGGCACACGATGGGCTGGATGCGACGTGAAGACCACTTCCTGTCTGAGTCTCATCACAAACAGCAGCTGAGAGACACTGCAAACTCCTGGGGCACAGAGCACCCCTCCTCTGAAGCATTGTTTGAAAATGTGCTGAAGTGGGACTGGTGGAAAYGATAGGGGGGTTCTAAAAGGAACAGAGGCCAATTTCAAAACGTTCAGATAGGATATGATATAAATTCAAATTTATTTTGGATATATACAGCATTATGGGAAGAAACTTGTGTCGTCAGAAACTGAATTTGAATTGTTCAGAATGAATCTGGATTTGGTTAATGTGAAAWCAAATGCACTGGTTTGAAACTGAATTKAATGGTTCAACTAAAAGTTTTGATTCAGATTTAATTTGCTTTGAAACTATATGTTGTTCTATTAAAAATTCAGTTTGACTACTTTCACATTCAGTTCTATAATTCAATTTCAATTCCAAATTTCAGTTTGTGTCACACATCCAGGTTCTTGAGAAAGCCACAGAGTAATCAGACACAGACTTGACAGTTTCACATTAGTGAAACTTATTTTATGACAATATAACAGAGTTGATGCAACCCATCTTAAATGTGACAAAAAAGAGACAAAGTTATTTTGTGAAATGGAAATAATACTTTTAGGTTTAAGCCAGTAATTCATGACATACTTTAATGACCTAGGTTTTTATGACACACTGTTTATCAGCAGATAGAATGATWATAGCAGAACTAGATTTGCTAACAACAATCATTCTTAGATATCACTTGTGTTCATCTTTGTGTTTTCCTTGACCCAGCATTTCCTTAGGATGAAATCTTGCTTTATTAAGATGACATAATGGTGTTTGTTAAACAGTATATACGAGGCCTCAACTGCCTCAGGAACAGAAGCAGAGAGCAGGGGGACGGTCTTTTTTTAAATTTTTTTTATTTACTGTTATTTTACCAGGCAAATCCCATTGAGATCTCAGATCTCTTTTTCAAGGGCGGCCTGGGCCTGAAGGCAACTTATTGTACATGTTTTTGTGTTGTGGGGGAAACCGGAGTACCCGGAGAAAACCCACGCAAGCACGAGGAGAACATGCAAACTCCGCACAGAAAGACCCCAGGTCCGAACCGGGGATCGAACCCAGGACCTTCTTGCTGTGAGGCGTCGGTGCTAACCACTGAGCCGTCGTGCCGCCTGATGGCTCTATGTTGTTCTCTGTGTTTCCTGTTGTTGCAATAAAACTCAGCTGACCATTCAACGAAGTACCTTCATTCTTGGACCACATATTTCTGTCTTTGTTAAATAAATATTTCCATGACAATTGCAGTGATTAAATTTAGCCGTACAAAATGATGCATTTGCAGCCCATCATGGATCAGTCAGAAGCAGTATGTGATGAATATCTGCCTGCAGCTGGGATCGACGCTGTGAGAGGACTGAGCCACCTGTCGGTGCTTTGGGACCGGGGAGGAGCTCACAGCAGCACCTGTTGCTCATTGAAGAACTGCGTTCACATCAGTTTATAGAGCCCCTCCTTGTAAAATCTTAATCTATTGGGTTCTGGTCTGTTTGGTTCGGTTCTGCGCACAGGGTGTAGGTGTCTCTCCACAGCTAAGGGCAGATCATCAGCACGCGGTTTATCTTGTCGTGGTCCGGTAGTCAGATTCTTTTTTTTATTTATCGTGACACTGTTTAAAACTGATAGTGYAACTAACGGGCAGTCAGTTGGTCCAAAACCTCCTGGGATATCTGTTCATCAGGGATGGAGGGCTCGAGACCAGTCTTGGTTGTGGAACAAGTCAATGAAGGAGTCTAAAAACTTGCTAAATATGGCAACAAAGTTGCTAAATCGACACCACCATGTTCTGCAATCCGCCAGTCCTCATGTCAGACAGCCGCGTGTTCATTCAGTCATGTATTGAAACCTTCAAATTATCAAACATTATGAGAATTTGGGAATTATTTATCATAGTTATATGATAATTATCATACACYTGGCAACAMTGATGACTGMTYCCTTTAGACTAAAAGCCTACATTGCAGAAAGGAGGCTTCACAGTTGTGAAACGTAAATCTGTCAATTTGTGTTTGAATACTCTAGTTTTCTCAAGGGCCTGGATGTGTGACACAAAAAACTGAATTTTTAAAGGATTTTAAAAATACATAATACCTTACTTTGGTTGCCTTGAAAACCTTACGATGCCAAGCTAATTGGCTTTAATTGCACWAAAACTCTCCCAAAACTGGAATACAACAAAGTTTAGGTGTGTCTTTGAAGTTGCAGCTTTGGTCAAAACACCCCTGTGAAGTACTACAGCTGTGGGGTATGTTCACCCCATAATGAACTGGTGAAAACTAGGTTGACTTGTGGATGTATGATCAATGTCAAATTATTGATCTGACTGTCCTGATGCATCTCAATAATCCAGGTAAAAAATCAAAAGGAAAAAAAATTGTATAGGTCCTCTGGACGGGTTCTTCTTTAATGAAACGTTTCGTCTCTCCTCCAAGAGACTTCTTCAGTCTGAGAGTTTCAGGCAAAATTCAGGCTTTTAAGCACTGCCTCCATGTGACTGATACTCACATCACATGGCTATCGTTGACACCTAATTAATACCTATTGTTAACAGGGGGTGGAGTGATACTGCCAATGGCAGCGCTGTAGGAGGGGGACAACTGAAAACGGAGGCCTCCACCTCTGTTTAATGATGGACGGTCTTTCTTCACAAAAATGGCTTCTTTTACTCCTCTCTCAAACCAACGTTCCTCTCTATCAAGAATGAGAACATCCTCATCTCTGAAAGAGTGACCGCTGGCCTGTAAATGAGTGAAAACTGCAGAGTTCTGGCCATTAGATGTAGCTCGTCTGTGTTGGGACATTCTTTTGAACAGTGGCTGCTTTGTTTCCCCAATGTATAACTGGTCGCAGTCCTCCTGGCACTTAACAGCATATACAACATTGCTCTGTTTGTGCCGGGGCATCGGATCTTTGGGGTGAACCAGCCTTTGCCGTAATGTATTTTGGGGTTTGAAAGCCACTGGGACATCATGTTTAGAAAAAAGTTTCATTAAAGAAGAACCCGTCCAGAGGACCTATACAATTTTTTTTCCTTTTTATTGATCTGACTGTTTACAAACATTTACAAATTCTTTTTTTGGCAGATTTCTTGAATAAAACCATTAGTTTTTTACATACTTCTTCCATTCAGGGTCTCAGAGAGCTTGTGCTCATTTCCAGCAGTGTGAGCAGTGACAGGAGACAATTCAAAATGTATGACGTTTTATATGAGAAAGCCTCGTGGTTGGGAAGTGAAATGGCAGTTTCAGAATAGAAGTCCAGTAGCTTTCTTTAACCATTCTTGGTATGTTTTGGCTTGGTGGGAGGTAACTTAAATGGAGAAAACCCTCATGTACACTGAGCCAMCTAAATTTAGTAAGTCAGTAAAAGTCACTTATGTCTGTGTCTTTGTTTCTTCATGGCTGTGCTGTTCTCTACAGGACTGGGGCATCCTACCAACACTTAGCACATATTTTGCACATTAAGCAGTGCTTCATTTGTTGTGCACTGTACATTGGTGTTACTACAGAAGGTGCTATTATTTCTGCATTTGCAGATGAAAAATGGGGAGGAGGTTGGAAAACGTGTCACAGCTCRCTGAATCTCTAATCAAGCAGCAGAAATCACATTTAGGGTGAATAGGAGTGAAATGGGAGCACGAGGAGTCCTGAGTAGGACTCAGGGAGGATAACTGGACGTGGCATGTAAAATGCTTAATGTTCAGCTGAGGAATGGATGCATGCAGAGGAAATATGAGGCTAAACAAGGATATGAGAAACAGCTGAACTAGATGAAACAGGGTGCAGGTGTGTGTGGCATGTCAAGGCTGACTGGGGAGGCAGAAACTGACAGAAGAGGAGTGAGTGATAGCACAAAGGGATATACAGGGAGGCAATGAGGAAGCTAAATAGAAGGAAAACCATATAGAAACCAAACACCATAATGTAGGGATGAGTTATTTATGCAAATAACTTATCTCACACTTCTCATAACTAAGCTATGAGAG
>NW_013953386.1:59510-61211 GCF_001266775.1 Austrofundulus limnaeus
TGGCAATATAGTGTGTGTATATAATATACACACTATATAGCCAAAAGTATTTGCTATCAGAATCAGGTGTTCCAATCACTTCCATGGCCACAGGTGTATAAAATGAAGCACCAGATGGCAGAGTCTGGTGTGGATGAACTTGACTGGCCTGCACAGAGTCCTGACCTGAACCAGATAGAACACCTTTGGGATGAATTGGAGCGGAGACTGAGAGCCAGGCCTTCTTGTCCAACATCAGTATGTGACTTCTCAAATGTGTTTCTAGAAGAATGGTCAAAAATCCACATAAACTCATTCCTAAACCTTGTGGACAGCCTTCCCAGAGGAGTTGAAGCTGTTCTAGCTGCAAATGGTGGACCAACATCATTGAACCTAATGGATTAGRAATGGAATGGGACAATAAGCTCATATGTGAGTCAACGCAGATGAGTGAATAGTTTTGGCAATAATTTATACAGTGTTGTGAAAAACTGCCGCCTTCTGGATTTCCTGAATTTTTGCACGTTTGTCACACTTAAATGTTTCAGAACATCAAACCAATTTAAACATTGGTCAAAGACAACACAGGTAAACACAAAATGCTATTTTTAAATGAAGGTGTTTATTATTAAGGGTGAAAAAATATTCAAACCTACATGGCCCTGTGTGAAAAACTGATTGCCCCCTAAACCTAATAGCTTGTTGGGCCACCCTTAGCAGCAACAACTGCAACCAAGCATTTGCGATAATTTGCAGTGAGTCTTTTACAGCGTTTTGGAGGAATTTTGACCCACTCATCTTTGCAGAATTGTTGTAATTCAGCCACATTGGAGGGTTTTCGAGCATGAACAGCCTTTTAAGGTCGTGCCACAGCATCTCAATAGGATTCAGGTCAGGATTTTGACTAGGCTACTCCAAAGTCTTCATTTTGCTTTTCTTCAGCCATTCAATGGTGGACTCACTGGTGTGCTTTGGATCAATGTCCTGCTGCAGAACCCAAGTTTGTTTCAGCTTGAGGTCACGAACAGATGGTCAGGCATTGCCCTTCAGGATCATTTGGTAGACAGCAGATTTCATAGTTCCATTTATCACAGCAAGTCTTCTAGGTCCTGATGCAGCAAAACAGCCCCAAACCATCACACTACCACCACCATGTTTTACTGTTGGTATAATGTTCTTCTTCTGGAATGAATTGTTTCTTTTATGCCAGCTTTACTAGGACAAACACCTTCCAAATTGTTCGACTTTTGTCTCATCGGTCCACAGAATGTTTTCCCAAAAGTCTTGGGGATCATCAAGATGTGTACTGGCAAAACTGAGACAAGCTTTAATGTTCTTTTTGCCCAGCAGGGGTTTTCATCTAGGAACTCTGCCATGCAGGCCATTTGTGCCCAGTCTCTTTCTGATGGTGGAGACATGAACACTAACCTTAACTGAGGCAAATGAGGCGTGCATTTTTTGGATGTTGTTCTGGAGTCTTTTGTGACCTCTTGGATGAGTTGTCGCTGCGCTCTTGCAGTAATTTTGGTGACCGGCCACTCCTGGGAAGGTTCACCACTGTTCCATGTCTTTGCCATTTGTGGATAATGGCCTTCACTGTGGTTCTCTGGATTCCCAAAGCTTTGGAAAATGGCTTTATAACCCTTTCTAGACTGATAGATCTCAATTACCTTCTTTCTCATTTGTTCCTGAATTTCTTTGAATCTCGGCATGATGTGTAGC
>NW_013953386.1:62639-63505 GCF_001266775.1 Austrofundulus limnaeus
ATTATATATATCGTTACCGCCACTCATCATAATGCATATTGTGATATGAATTTTTTGCCATATCGCACATTCCTAGCAGCGAGGACAATTCTTTATCAGTGGCTCAGCCGTCACTGCTTACGGACTGATGGAGCTATGTCCCGATGTTAGCTAATAGCTACTACTGACACCACCTACCTCGTCTTTCCCTGAAGACACACACACACACAAAATCATAAATGTCAACCATTCTAGAAGTAAAATATTCATAAGCCCCTCAGAACTGTAATAATTTTATAGAAGTATTGTGATTAGATGGTTTCTCCCCCTTATTCTAAACATAAAATTCCCTGGCTTCTAGTTGGCTAGTAACTTTAAGAGATGAACCGGAGGGTTTCATACTGCTGCAGTCATTTTATATAAATGACAAACAAAAATAAATACACTGCCTTTAATAACTCTGTTAGCATATATTTTATTTAAACAAACTGGACACTTTTATAGTCGCTGGGCGCTGCTGAGCTCATCTTTTCATCCTGCCATAATGTGAACAAGAGGATTGATTATTATTCCAAGCTTACTCAGAACTGAGACAGTTAAATTAGGACATTTATATAGTTTTGGCAGCATGCGAATGCTAATCAGGCAAAATATTTCTCTTTGTGTTTTCCCTTGACCCAGGATGAAATCTTGCTAAGATGACATATTAGTGTTTCTTAAACAATATACTATGCGTATATATGGCTACGTTCACACTGCAGGTCTTAATGCTCAGTTCTGATTTTTGGAAAAAATCCTATCTTTTTGAGTGAACATTACATTTTAAATGTGACCTGCATCAGACCCCTGTGTGAACGCTACACAGCACTGATGTGACACGCATGCGC
>NW_013953386.1:67017-69162 GCF_001266775.1 Austrofundulus limnaeus
TCTAGAGTGCATATTTTGTGTCCATGAAAAAACTATTACAGAAAATATTACAATATTAAAGAACTGTTCTTGTTAATTTTTTTCTTTTTTCTTCTTGATTTGATGAAAACATTTTAAATATCCAGTGCACTCACATCAGAATAACTTATAGATTTGTTGTTAGAATAATCGATTAATCAAAAAAATAATCGTTAGATTAATCGATTAGAAAGTAATCGTTTGGTACAGCTCTATAATATTCTGACATCTCTGACTTGCCAACTTTTTAAACCAATTTTATTTTCACTTTCATCATTTTATCTTAAACTGGTTGTAGTTTTAATTGTCTTGAGTGTTTACAGAAATGGTTTTTACCAGCTTCTAGCCAAGATTCTGACGTTTCTGTAGATACCAAACATGTCTATGTTTAACTAAAAGAACTTAGAGTAATTAAAGTAGAAAACCGGGGGTTTGGGCTTGAGAGATGAATGAACCAATTGGAAGGCCAAACTTTGGTCACTCGCGGGCCGGGCGGCCGCCAGTTGAATAGCCCTGCTTTAGAGGCTCACAACTAATGCAATGTCTTATTATGTTGAAATAGGTCCCCTGAGGAATTCCTAATTATACAGAAATGACTGTAGAACAGCCTTTGGCTACCATAGCACAGTCGGCCAATAATTTCTATTGAAAAGCTTATTAGAAGCTTAATTTCTGCCCTTTAGACGTGAATATGCTGTATAAATATCACTACATACAGCTCCTTTTACAATTATAAAAGTCAGACAAGTATTTTCTGGGTTTTGGTTAGCAACTCAAAACTAACAAGGTCTGAAAATCAGCCACTGTGCCCATTTGCTCTGCTGTGAGCACAACTTAATGTCCATTTAAAACAAGTTTGTATTGTTTTAAATGATATCGCTCAATGTATTTTCAATAAAATAAGACTGGAACATTGAAAGTGTATTGTGATCTTATAACACCTGACAATGACAGTTATTAAAAAATCGGCCAAAATCAGAATCAGCAGGTCAGACCTTTATTTTGTTATTATTTTGTTTATTTTACCATTATTTAACCAGGCAAATCTTTGCAAGGTCAGTCTGGGCCTGAAAGAAATCTATTGTACATATTTTTTGTGCTATGGGGGAAACCGGAGACACACGCAAACTCCACACCGAAAGACCCCAGGTCTGAACCGGGGATCGAACCCAGGACCTTCTAGCTGTGAGGCATCAGTGCTAACCACTGAGCCGTTGTCTTTTAAGGATCAGAGATCTGTGATTGGCAAGAAAACTGCAATCAGTGCACCCCTAGCTTAAACATAAATAACGATATAGTGAAAAGTTTTACAGATGCTTTGTTAGCTGTGTTTACTTGAACAACAAGCTTATAAACGTTTACAAATTCACAAGAATAGGAAATACTTTTTATAATATATTTATTTTTCATCTAAAATAGATGGGGAAAATATTGTATTGATTGCAGAATGATATTGTGGCAGTTAGCAATCAATTCAATGAAAAATATTAATTTTAAAAATCATGAATATATTTTTTTCTGCTTACCAATTATGCGCTACGTTCTGTTGATCCTTCACATAAAAGCTCAGTAAAATATTTGTGACAAAATGTGGGAAAGTTTTAAGCAGTGAAAATTTTTTGAAGGCAGTATAGATTAGAATATTCTTTTTGTAACAGATACTAAATAATATGTATGAAAAGTAAAGCCTGGTCTCTGCACCTCTTCAGGGCTTTCTGTAGGAGAAACTGCTCTCAGAACACAGACAGGATGTGATGAATATGAAGCTGCAGCACTGGAAACAAATCAGTGACCCAAAYGAACACTGTTTTCTGCTTAAGGTGATTTCAGTTCCTTGTCATTGTTACACTCTATGCAGCAGTGTTGCAGGAAGGTCAGATGAACAAACAGCCATTAGTCCATTGCCCATTCACAGAGATGCAGATACAAACGGCATCAATGTTGCTGTTCTGTCTCCATCTTCAACCAATTATCCATGATTGAGTCGCGGAGGCAACAGGTCCTGGGGTCTCATTTATGAAGGATTGCGTGGAAACCATGCTAAAAGTGAACGTACGGCCAAAAGGCGGAAATGGCGTACGCCAAAGAAAATCAGATTTATAAAACCGTGCGTACGCACGTTTCTGC